>NW_025778367.1:0-74047 GCF_021130785.1 Homalodisca vitripennis | reverse complement strand
TTTTATGGTTGTGGGGATTTTAACATATCATACAAGGGGTATCCATTGGTGAGAAATCACTTTCTTTTCTCCTGCATAAAAAGAAAAGTGCTTCTAAATTAATGTGATACTAGAGATACTTGATGGATCAAAATCAAAGATGATCAATGTTTCAAAAACTTGGGAAAGAGTGATGAGAAAAGCAATATACAGTATTTTATTGAGGAAATAGCTTAGGGTGAATGTCAAATATCCTTGGATCATATAAAGTTTTGAATCGAGTATGGCTTGGAGTGATTAGGAATAAAGAGGAAAATGAATGAAAGGCATAGTAACCTCAACTGAAAAATATTAAATGGTGAAGAGATGTAACATTTAAAGGAAGAACAGTCAAATTTATTTATCGAATTTTACAAATCAATTTATGTCCTTAAGGTGTTTTACTCCTGAATATAAAAGTTCAGTTTTTATCCAATCAAAGTTGATGAGTGCTCTATGACTTTTTTATGTTTAACTATGCTGTACCTATTGATTGTTAACCATCATGTAACGTAAGTGTATAATAAAATACATTACAAAATTCCCTGGTTTTTAGCAGTAACATAATCATACTAAAAAGAAAAGTATACTAGACTTTACTAACTCAAATGCTGTTGTTGTCTGTATACAGACACAGCCTGTTGGACGCTCGACTGACCAGTGTGCTGCAGATGTGCCATGACCAGGTGATACTGAGTGCCGTGCAGAACATCATCCAGAACATGATAGCCTGCGAGGACACCAGCCAGCAACAGCTGCACTACCTTCAGTCAATGTGGCTTCGGAGGGTTGTGGCGTTTCTCTGGACCGTTCGCTAAGGTCTGCACATTTTTATTGAGCCTTATCAGTTCACCTAGCGAGCATTTGAATGAGGAATTTCGCCCACTATTACATATTTAACAGATAGCTGCCTAATTATAATAGTAATAAAATAAATTTGTTTATTTGTCGTAAAACATGTTACATGCATTGACAAAGTTTAATTCAGCTACAGATTAAATAGCATTGTCTCTAAATAATATTTAATAAGTCTAATACATAAATATATATATATATATTTGTCTAGTTGAAAATTATACTAGTTATATCATGAGTTTATCTTAAAACCATCATTAAAAGTCTATTTTGTTAATAGAATAAAACTCATCAATATTATTTAAAGGGTTTTTTAACAGCCATTCATAAATTTTAAAAGGGTATTTTTCTATCAAATGTTTCAATTTGCTATACACCTTTAAGCCAAATATAACATGAATATTCAAAGATTTGCTCAGTCGACAATATTCAATTAAAATGTTATTTCTGTTTCTTGTGTTATAATTATGTGTTTGTGTATGGTTTATTAAGTCCTTATTATTTAAAATGTAAACAGATAAGTCAAACAAATATAAATTAACTATTGTAAGAATTCCTTGGTTAATGAACAGGTTTACAATGATTGAAATATTCAGCTTTACCAACAATTCTAACAGCTTTCTTTTGAAGCACCAGTATTTCCTGAACTCTAGCACTATTTCCCCACGTATTAATCCATATCTCAAAATGGACTGAAAGTAGTCGAAATATGCATTACCTTTTATATGCTCATGATATTTTTAGATCATTTACTTATTTGGTATATACATTTAGCTAGGTAACAAGTTGTAGTTTAAAATTATTTTAAATGTTACACCAGAAAGACATAAACATTTGTGGCGGTTGTATACAAAGCTGACTGCTGCACTGCATATCTATAATTTTCTAATCGATCATTGTTTATTTTTCTTTACAACAGTTGCTTGATTGTCATGAAAACTCTGTCAGCCTACTTTATGTCATAATAGTGACATAATTTACTACAAGACATGTTTCTCTTGAAGGAATGTCGTAATTTGCTCTGCAATGATGTGATTGCTTTCAGGTCCTATATTGTCTATTTGTGTTATTCCCATTGTGTTTCTTTTCATTGATGTTCTTGCATCGGTTTAATAGAGTTTATGTCAATATTGAATAAGTTAATATTGTAACTAGCCAATTTGTACATGTTTAAATAAATGCTACGTGTTTGTAGTGTTGTAGTTAATGTTATTTTATTTATGTGTTTTTTTTTTTTAATGTCTAAGTACTTGAAGTTGGAAAATTTTGAGTGCTGCACATTCAACAATATTATCTTCATCTTCTTAGACATTTATATAAAGTAAACTATGGATAATCCCCAGAATTGACTGACAATGATATTGTGGATAAGTGAATTTTGCAATTGATTCACAAATTGCATAGTAGCTAATTGCATTGAATTTAATAGACTAAAATATGGTGAACGGATTTAATTCGTTTAATATCATAGTAGAAGAACATACATGTAGTAATATACAATTTTGAACTTGAATAAGCTAAAAGTACATTATGTATATTTTTTTTCAGCATAAAAACCATCAAACTGTTTTCTTTTTTCTTTGTGATAAGCACTTCTTTACCTGTGATTGAATTTCCTTCAAGAACATTTTTTCACAAAGTGGTGCACTGTCTTGTTTTTGGAATAATGCTACTATAGCCTGCAGTTTGTGCAAGCATTAAAACGTTCCCAGTATTTTCATTCTGTTATAAATTATCAACTTTGTTAAACGTTCGTTTTTACTTTTAGTTAACATATTTGTTAGTTAATTTTATTTATTTTGATATTTTAATTAATATTAATATAGTTAAAATTTTCAATTCAACTAAATTTTTCATCCAAATTGAAATATGTTATTATTATAATTTTATTGACATTCAATGATAATATGTTCAATCCATGCCCGTAAATTGATATTAAATAATAATTGATTAACCCACTTCAATCGTAGCTGAGTTCTTTCTCTAATACAAATGTGTCCTTCATGGAACTATTTCATAATAATTTGTGAATGGGTGTAGAGTTAAAAATGGACTTGCCAAATAATTGTTTGTTACAGAGCAATGCTACAGCCGAGAGCGCCGAGCTATTTGTCAAACTGCCTGGAAGCGATGGTGGAGACTTGTCTACCAGGAGAGGAGGGAGAGATGGAGCTAGTCCAGTATCCCTCCATGTTGTCAGTGTCATCCAACATGAATTTATCATCATCATTATCCAGCCTTACACTCGGCTCTCCTACTGACAAAGGTAGGTTGCTAGTTATCTGTGCTTGCATTACTGTTGGCATTATATTGTGATTCTCTGTAGTAGCACTTTTGGTTTCTTAACCCTTAAAGCGCCGTAAGCGCATATGCGCGCGAGGATCTACTTTGCTCTGAACGCCGTAAGCGCGTAGACGCGCAATATACTTGTTTTTATTATTTTACACTGTTAGTTCAGAGTTTGTCTGCTAGACTGTGAGGGGTGTATGTTACAGTAGTGTAGCGGGGCTGTGCCACATCACGTGACAATCTTTGTGTTTATCGATCGATACTGAACCGGTTTTTGTTAAACAGCTGGCAGTTTGGTAGTATTGCTCAACGCCGCAAGCGCATTTATGCGTACGTCACTGCCTCGCCGGGCAGCTCTTATGTTCTTCTTCATATCCTGTTGAAGCAGTGCGAATAGTTGATCGGTAAACTACTGTGTAGTTTTATGTGTTATATGATCATCTTTTTATGAAAGTTTTATATTTATAAACTTTTGAAATAAACAGTCTTTTGAATGGCGATAAAAGTCTTTTTTCCTCGTAGAAATATTTTTACCCCTTATATTTATAATTATGTATTTTGGCTTCTTGTTCCGAAATTCTACATTTATTTTTATTATTTATATTTAGGCTTGTTTTTACTCCAATAAGTGTTACAATCTTTTATTTACTTCTATAAACATCTGAAAACCATTTTGTAATTAGAAAAATAACACCCGTTAGAGGACTAAGAATTTGTAAAATATTTGGTTTTCAAATTTTTGGCACGTAAATTTAATTTTTTATAATAACTTTGTATTAAATATGTAATATACTTATTTTCTAGTTCTATTCTATTACGTATAAGCACACAATGTCATTATTTATATACATAATTAAAAAAAGGAAACAGTAAGCATTGGGTAAAATTTTAAAAAAAGGAGCTGGAATGCTAAATAGTAAATCATGTGTATTTTGGGCAATAAATACGATAAAAGATTTTTTTTTGCAGTTTCTGTTTTATTTTGTTACCTAAAAAAAGAAATTAAAATTAGAGTTGAGAAAATCTAATTTTATTTTTTTTATAATAAATGAGCGCTAATCCAGAGTTTAGCTGAAACTGTTTGGCGCTTTAAGGGTTAAGGTTTGGGGAATTTTATTGTTTCAATTTATTTTTTTAGTACAAAGAGGTTGAAGAAACAAAGTGAGGTACTTAATATTAATATTTAATATCTCGAATAAAATCATAGAAATCTATTAAGTACATTAAATTCTGCTATTTTTGTATTTTTTTAACACATCATAATGGTAATATTTTTATCAGATTTTGAGTACTGTTTTAAAAGTTGTAACCAAATGCAATAAAAACTAGGAAACCTACATTCTTTTTGTACGTACAGTTGAATTTTTGTAACCAGGTTATCCAGTACAATCCAGGTCATCGGTAGTGATGACATAAAAATTATGTGTACCATCAAACAATCCAATGATCATTTATGTTCTTTGTTTGAAGTTTATTTTTGACGATGGAAGGATTGTGAAGGAAACATGATTTTTCCGGACATTTGCCATTGTTTAGTGAAACAAAAAATCAGTAACCTATGTTTCGAGATTTGGAATCCGATCTCTTCTTCAGGTGAATTTTACCTGAAGAAGAGATCAGATTGCAGATCTCGAAACGTAGTGTTAATGTTTTTTTGTTTCACTGAACAATGGCAAATGTTAAGAAAAATCCTGTTTCCTTAATCATGTATGTCTTATGGTTACATGTTTTGAAGTTATTTCTTTATTGTCTGACCTTTGTAGGCATTATCGTGAATGGTTTTCAATATAAAAGTTAAAATAACATAACTCAGACACGTATAAATAACAATCACATTCAAAACACTACATAAATCATGATCCTGCGCGATAATGCATGTAGGAGGCTGTGGCCCGGCAACAACAGGTGGATAACTAGAGTACTGTTGGTGGTGGCCTGTATGCATCATGATGAGAGTCCCAGGTTGTAGCGCCATTTTGAAGTGAGTCAGCCCCCACGTTGACTGCTGTAATTTGCTGAAAGCCCTTTACCTTGACTGCGTCAATTTGCTGTGAGCCCCAGGTTGCGGTGCCAATTTTGCTGTGTGTCGGTTCTTTAGTGTTGTTGACTCACCATGTAGTTATACACCTTTTTGTCACCAGTGGCACGTTGTTGTACCATGTTGCTCATAATGGTATTGGTCGCCATCTTGCCCAATGCTAGCTGCATTCCCTTGGTACTGCTTAAAACTTGTTAAATTTGAATGTCTGTGGTGTTATCACCAACAACAAGTCTGTGTGTATCTCAGGTTTTAAAATATGTTAAGTAGTGATTAAAAAATTTAATATCACTCCATCACACTTTTTATAAAGGGGATATTCAAAGAAAAGTCAAACCAAGTGACCATGAGATTAATTTATTCCATGTCACTCTCTCAATACATATTATAATTTCACTCACCTTGCAATGCTTTGATAATTTAAAAGTCTAAAATAATATCCCATCCTTCATTAAAATTTCAATACACTATACAACAGATCACTACTATCCCAGGAGAATCAACACAACCTCCTTGCTTCAAGTCTGGTGAGAGAAGACCGAATCTCCGTATAAAGCTACGGATACCGACTCAAAACAATACTCATCCCCTCTCTCGTTCAAATCAGCGTCTTCACGAATAAATATAATTTGATTCTTTTCTTATAATTGTCGAAATTTATCACGTTTACTATAATTAATCAATTTAAGTCTTTCTATTTTCTTTTTATTATTTTTTCAATGCTTTTTATTAAAATTTTTAGCAACATGTGCTTTATGACGTCATCAATATACAAGTCATTAATCCCACAATTGGCTTTTCTGCGTAATTCTATTTAGTGTTTTTGTAAAACATGAATTTCGGTTATGTTTACTTCATTTTAATTGATCAAATCTTTTCCCGTATAAAGTTCAATAAATTTCTTCGTTATTAGTTAAATAAACTTCAATTCCGACAACATGTGATTCACTGACGTCACAGTCTGCCGATTCATTGACGTCACAGTCTGCCAATTCCCCGCGAATATTCAAATGTCGTAATTTGACCTGTTACAATCAGTGTTATCATTCTGATCAGCTGTTCTAACTGGGTGGTTGTTGTTTTCATTGCTGATAGCAGTATTGAAGATAATATTTTATTTGAATTGTAATTTGTTGTATAACACAAATCAATCATTCTGCATATTCCCTGTGACTTATCTGCCAACTGGGGGCAGGTGAAATCTGCCTTATGCCAAAAACAAGTGAACAGTGAACCATTTCAACTGGAAAATGTCTTTTGTATTGTCATCTGTTTGGTGTGATGGACAATCAATACTGGTGAAGTCAAGGGAAATTGGAATTGCCCGAGCCGAAGAGAGTTCTTTGTAATGTGTAGAGTGAAGTCATTCCGGAAGAGTAGTGATAGATCGTACCATCGATTATATTGAAAGTTACAAAATAATTAGTTTTATATTAATTCCATAACTTATTTTGATAGTAAGGAACCAAAGTAAGGAAATAACACGATTTTGTTAGCAATGACAATTTTTATAGTAGATAAGCACAATAATGAAATATTGTGGTTTATAAATAATTTTTGGGTTTGCAGTCCATATTTTCTTTGTGTATCACTGTACATATGCTGCATCTATACTTGGAAGTCAGCTACTCAGCAATAAAACAAACTGACGATAATTCATTACCTGTTAATTTGTGTATTTCTTTAAATATATCCTCTATAAAAGCATTTGTATATGTATTTTTGTATCATGAGTTGAGATGGTTTAAATTATTTATATATATATATATATATATATATATATATATATATATATTATAAGCAAATTACAAGGAAGATGGTAGAAGGGGCGAGAATCAGTGGAGTTTGAATTTCTCCGAAGGATCTTGTGTTAAATCATGTTGGTCGTGTGATAATTTTATTGTGATGGATGTTATTACCATTTCCTTATTACCTCAGTAGTTACCTCAGCTATGCAATTCTACCTTATTGAAGCAAGATATTATTTCCGATCATGCTGGCATCTTTGTTGATATTAAATTGGGTTTTAACAAATCCAGGAATATGGATAGTTCTAAGATTAAAATGAGGCATCTCATTTCACCTGTTAGAATAAGTAATCTTAACGAAGCTCTCAGTTATTGTGAAGATTGGGATTTTTTAAATGATAGTTTAGATGTAAATGCAAACTGTTTAATGTTCTTAAATATTTTAACATCATATTTTAATATATATTGTCCACTTGTTAATGTTAAAAGTAAAGCTAACAAAAAACCGAAATTGTCATGGTACACTCCTGAAATTGAACGTATGAGGTCTTATATGGTAATTCTCTATGATAAATGGAAAAGTAGCTTAAGTGTAAATGATAAGATTAGGTTTAAGAATTTTAAGAAGCTGTATAAAAGGGCAATCACTAAAGCAAAAAAATCTGCAAATGATTTACTCATCATGAACTCCCAAAATAAATGTAAAATGGCATGGCAGATAATCAGAAAGGAAGCAGGGGATTTTATTTCCAAAGGTAGAGACAGTATGATACCAGTAACTCCTGATGTTTTAAACAATCATTTTGTAAATGTTCCTGTTAATCTTGGCTTGAACTTTGATACCAATACTCTGTCTTACCGTAATTTGTTGCATAACTTTTCTCGCCATCAAAACTGTTTTACAAGTAACTTTAGTTGGGAAGCTTTTAATACTAGTGAAGTAAGAGCAGCAGTAATTGACTTAAGTGTATCGAAGAGTGAAGATATTTATGGTCTTTCCAATTTTGTCTTTAAGAATATAGTTGATGAAATCTTATCACCCTTAACCTGCCTTATAAACCAAATCTTAATTGTAAGTGAATTCCCAGACTGTCTAAAATACTGTAAAGTTACACCTATTTTTAAAAAAGGACAAAAAGAAATGCCCGAGGACTATAGACCTATTACTATTGTACCAACCCTTAGCAAAATAATAGAAACCTGTATGTTTAAACAATTATATAAGTATTTTACCGAAAACAATCTACTGTACAAAAACCAATTTGGATTTAGGCCAAATCACTCTACTGCTAAGGCTATAGAATGTCTAGTAAATTCAATTCTTAGTGGTCTAGAAAACAAACAGGTAATTGGTTTCTACCCTTATAGATCTAACAAAGGCTTTTGATGTTGTTACTCACTCTATTCTTTTTGAAAAACTTAATTTTTATAGTGTAAGAAACAAAGAATTAAAGTTGATTCAAAGTTACCTAACAAATAGAATGCAAATGGTAACTGTAAACAATGTTTCGTCACAGTATCAGAAGGTGGTAGCAGGTGTTCCCCAAGGCTCTGTACTCGGTCCTTTTTTGTTTTTAGTCTTTATAAATGATTTTCATGTTAATGTTTCATCTATGTCTGTACTTTATGCAGACGATACAACTCTTCTTTGTTCTAATGTGGATGTGTGGCAACTTAATGTACAATTAATTAATGCTCTTCAACAAGCTAAAGATTGGTATTCAGCCAACAACCTTATTATAAATGAAAATAAGACTCAAAACATAATTTTTACATACAATAATAATTTAAATTTAGACGATAACTGCATTAAACCTGTTAAGCTCTTGGGGATTGTACTTGACAGTAAACTTAGCTGGAGGCCACATGTGGAAGGTATCTGTAAAAAACTTTCTAGAGTAAACTTTCTCCTACGTAAACTTAAGTACTGTGTTAATTTTGAAGCATTGTTAATGACCTACTTTGGGACTGTTTTCATATACACCTTTGTTATGGTACCCGTCTATGGGGCAACTCTGGTGCCTCCAAAAAAGTTTTCTTGTGCCAAAAAAAGGCAATCAGGTTAATGGCGGATCTTTTTAATCAAGAGTCCTGCAGACAGTCTTTTTGTAATTTTAAAATAATGACTCTTGCTTGTATTTATATATATCAGAATTTAGTGTTTGTTAGAGAAAATATCAACACCTTTATCTCTCATGAGTTAGTACATGATTATAACACTAAGTTTCGATATAATCTTGTAGTTCCTCAAGTAAGACTAACTCGGACTTATAATAGTTACCATTCCCAATAAACTAGATTATTCAATCAAGAATCAAGAATCAAGAACTTTATTAGTCATTAGACATACAATGATACATTAGACTTCGTCATTTATAAATTACTATTTAGCAGCTATTACATAAATGCTTCTAGTTCATTAATCAATTTAATATAGTAGTTAAGTCATATTTAATAAATAAATTGTCTGCACATATAATGGAAAATATCATAACCAAGTATAAAAAATTAACAAATTTGAGTTAACAGTAGATAAATATGTACAGCATAAGAAGACGTCTATGTAATAATTCACAGCAACATTAAATACTGAATTATATCAGTAACAAATAATATAAATAAATAACAATTAACAAACAACACGAATCGACAATATATGATTTTTAAAAAGTTAACTTTATACAATACATAATAAACAAGTACAACAATAAAAAGAGTAAAAAGCAATATATACACACTTATTCAGATCTGGTCTGCATTTAGCTATCAAATATTGTATGTAATTGACGAGCTTCATTTAATAGGAAATCATTAACCTTGTGAAATATATTTTGATTGTGGCAGTTTGTTAAATAGTATTTTTCTTGTAATATCTTTCAAATTCAAATTCAAATGGTTTATTGTCAGAATACAAACTATGTATATAACAACGTCATATTATAAATAATCTATAGCTTACTTTAAATATCCTTACTTCTTATCACAGTTAAAAATTCATCAACAGTGTACAAACATGAATCTACTAACATTTTCTTTACAACATCTTTAAAATTTGATCTGTTTAATACCTTGATATGATTGGGCAAAGCATTGTAATATTTGATTCCCTGATATCTAAAACTGGCTTGAGTGCTAGCAAAGTTACATTTTGGTACAACTACATTATTTCTATTACGAGTACTATAACTATGAACATCACATTGATTAATAAATAATGATAAATTATCTCTGACATATAACAAAACATTTAATACATAAATAGACGGCAATGTTAATACACCTAATTTTACAAACAGTGGTTTACAGTGCTCACGACTCTGGACATTACATATAAGCCTGACTGCTCTTTTTTGTAACACAAACAGTTTATTCGCAATCTGAGATTGGCCCCACAAAGTTACTCCATATGTTAAGAAACTATGAATATAGGCATAGTACATAAAAAGCAAGTGTTTAGCAGAAATTGTTCCATTAAGGGATCTTATAAGAAAAATACCTCGGGAAATTCGAGAAGCTACATAATCAATATGAGTTTGCCATTTAAGATTGGATTGTATAAAAATGCCAAGAAACTTAAGACTTAAGTCCTCATTATCACTAGGCCTATTAGAAAAGGTAATATGTAAATCTTGAATTTTTTTATCATTTACACAGAGCTTATTTGCTGCACACCAATCATCTACAATTGAGGTCTTAACACTAAGTAGCTCATTACATTCGTTCCTCGTTTTTGCGCAGACCTTAAGACCCAAGTCATCAGCAAACAAATACGTACTAACATAATTGTCATTGAGATTAAAAGGCAAGTCATTTATATACAAAATAAATAGAGTAGGTCCTAAAATGGATCCCTGAGGAACACCTAGCTTAACAGGCCTAGTTTCTGACATAGAGCCATTTAAATATACATATTGACACCTATTTGAGAGATATGAGTTAAAAAAACTGACAGCAAGTTGACTAAAACCATAAGACCTAAGTTTATTTAATAGAATATGATGATTTACAGTATCAAAGGCTCTGGATAAGTCATAAGATCTGAACTTGACAGATTTTTTTAGTTCCAAACCATCAAAGCAATCATTTATGAAGGACTGGACTGCGCCAATGGTACACCGCTCAGCTCGAAACCCAAATTGACAAGTGCTGAGTAAATTATTGGTTTCGAGATAGCAAACCAACTGCTTATGAACTAGCCGCTCCAACACCTTTGACACTGCTGTAACAATAGTTATAGGCCTATAATTACAAGTTTGGTCCTTTGGACCCCTCTTATGTACTGGAATCACTTTGTTTATCTTTAGTACATCAGGAAAAATACCTGTCCTAACACTTTCATTAAATAAATAAGTTAGAATTTCACAGATTGAGTTGGCAGCCATTTTAAGAATAGGAGCACTTATACCATAACAATCAAGACATGTGCTATTACTTAAACTAAGGATAGCTGCATGAACATCTTCCACTTTAAATTCATTCAGGCAAAAGCTTACTGTAGAGTTCCACTGAGCACAGTGCTTACCTAGGTAGAAAGAATAGTCATTATTGCTAGGTGGAATACTTTTGCAAGTCTCCAAAACTGAGCCAACAAAATATGAATTAAAACTATCAGGTTCCAGTACATGAGATGAGTTAGATGACATACTATTAGCCCTGACTGATTTATTAATAATGCTCCAAGCAGCTTTACTTTTGTTTGTTGCTTTATCAAGTAAAGTGTTATTAAAGTCAAGCTTTGCTTTTTTTATTTCATTTCTGTAAACATTTTTAAGATTTCTATATTTATTTCTAATATCAATATTTTTCTCATTGCTTGTGTTTTTTATAATATAATAAAGTCTATCAAGCTCCTGCTTTGTCTTATTTAGACCTTCATGATACCAGGCTTGTTTAGATTTAGATTTCTTATTTTTTAAAGGCATAGCACAGTTCAGAGCCAATAAGAACTTTTCTAAAAATAACTTAAACTTAAGGTTAACATTTGACTTAATAACATAAATATCATTCCAATTAGTGAGACCCAGGTAAGACGTAAAAAGTGAGGAGCCCAAAGTAGAAATGGGTCTAACAATAAACATTTGTGGTATAATCCTAGACATTACATTGTCTAAAGTAGCTTTGAAGAGGATGGCCATATGGTCTGAAGCACCAGTGTGAATGACTGTAGATTTTCCCTTATCTTGATGAATAGTCGTCAGCAGATTATCAATACAACTACCCTTTGTTGCAATAAACTACCATTAGCTATAAGAGAACTACCGATTAATAAGTTTAAATTAAGGATTTCAACTTGGCTTAAGACAAAAGTTTTTATTCTGTTGACGAGTACATGAAGTGCAACATGTTTGATCTGTTACAAAATACATCTGGTTAATGGAACTAAATTAGTAGTTAGCAAATTAGTTTTTAGTTTTTATGAGAAATGTATTTTCATGACGAAGCCTATTGTAACTGAAAATGTTATTTAATGGCCAATAAAGATCTTGAATCTTGAATCTAGTTGCCATAAGTAGCTTTACTTTGTTGTAATTTATGTTTGTTATTGTTTTTACATTTAGTGTCACTTTTTTTTATAGTCTTGATGCACAACTTAGGTGTGGTGGTTCTCGACTCTAGCATGTCACAGCACTTTGGTATGAAGTTTTTACTTCATCTGGTTGGTTTTTTTTTCATTAGGTTAATTTATCCACCTAAAAAAGACATTTCAGAATGGTTTGTTTCTATTTATTTGTATTTCTTCGTAATTATAGCAAATGTCGATAAAAATTGTAGTAAGTAAGCCTATTGGCTGTTCAAAATTTCCATTTTCAGAAAAATTCATTTTCCACCAATGCTATCTTAATTTTGTCAAACGTCATTCCATCCAATAAAGCTGAGTTTTGATTGGTGTACTAAATTGTATAGCATTTCAGAATAACTGTAGTATGTTTGTCAGAGTATTAGATATACTTCTCTGTTGCCTATTTGTATCCTTGGATTCAATGCCTGATATGACCATTCATGCCAATACAGTAGTAGCACAATTTACTTATCTTTTGATTAATTTTGTTGGTTACAAAGAGTGGGTATTATGAATTTATGGATGTCAACCAGTAGAGTTGAATGCAGTTCAATATTAGTGCAAACTGTGGGATTTCTTGCTTTACTATACTGTTTGGCTGTTGAAACCCAATTTTCAGTGTCACTATGGCTACCTAAAGATGATCTAGACACTAACAAGATTCTAGGTTACTGAATGAAGTCACAGAAAATACGATTCTAATACTTTGCCTCTCAGGCCTATTATTTTAGGTTGTCAAATTATAAGATCACATTACAGTCAAATTGGTACAGATCAGTGTAAGCACAAAGAGCGACATTGTTTCAGCCATGTTGATGTTTCAGTAGAGCCGCTGCTCGATGTGGAAGGCACCTCCTCGCTGGGCCGCTCCTCCTACACCAAGTCCCGCAAGTCCCCAGCCGTTGAATGAGACTCGCTTTGCCTCCTCAGATCCGGGTCAGACTTCAGCCTCAAACTGGCTCTGAGGACTGCAGAACGTGACGCAGGCCGCAGTGTTACCAAACAGTGCTCTGCAGCGTCACTGGCCCGACCAATCAGAGGGTGATCGGCCGCGGCCGTCCACGCCCCCTCCGAGGATGTCATAAATCACTTGACTAGCTTGTGTCTACGACATACAGTTGAAAATATTAACCAACTGATTCTATTGGAGTAGTGAACTGTTGGTTTCCAACCATTTAATGAATTGAATGTTCAATGCCCGGATGAATTCAGAAGAAAGATATCAAATATTTGTTGGCCAACTAAAAATACTCTTTATAGTGTAACTTTCTAGATCAATACATTATGTTGTCTTTGATCACTCAGTAAGTTAATCTTGACAGAAGAAATAACAGATTTTAAATGTGCACTAACTTTATCACATGTCAAATACTGCAATGAACTATAAACTGTCTAGTCACAATACCAAAGGCTAGGTTAGAGAACACCATTTAATTTAGTTACGAACGTACGCTCATTTGGAACCAATAACGTCAACAACTTGTAGAAGAGGAGTGGCTTTGTACAAATTTTGTGTGGATCCGATAAGTAACTGTTGCCTACTTTACAAGGTCCTAAAGTGGTATATTTATTATGATAAAAAGATGTGTGATATGGAGATAATGTATTTTAGCTAAATTTTAAACTTATTTAATTGTATTATCTGTTTATTAGTGCTGTGACAGTTTACATTTTTGTTAAGACCAGTGCTCGATTTCTAGATCTATAAGTGGCGGAACTGTAACCTCAGGGGTATGGAATATTTCCCAGAAAACATCGGTTTCGGGGGCCCTTTCCTGGAAAATGTTGAAAATATAAGATTTCAACACAGTGTTTTTATGCATATCTGGGGTGCAGGGAAGGGTTCTTACACAAACTAAAAGTCCTAATTTTTTCAGAGAGAGGTACCGGAATGCCGTTCCGGTGCATTCTGTCTCAAATCAAGCACTGGTTAAAGCCAGAATTAAATAACTAGATTCTTTGATACATATTCACTGTCCTTGGTTTGTTTTAATAATTGCAGGACACTGTAAAACCAAATATTCTTCTAAAATAAAAATATTTAATTAAAAATAACTTATGTAACAAGGTTCAGACTGTAACACAGGCCGGAATGCTGTCCTCCACCGCTGGTCAGTACGTCACTATCCGTTCGGCCGGCCATATATTCCTTACGTTATAACGCAGCTGATTGATTATAAACGTACAAATGATCTGTTATTAGTTGTCTGCTACAGAAGATTACAAAGTATGTATGTCATTTTAAAATCTAATATTAAAAGGCAAGATACTTTATTTCTTGAAAAAATGTTCTCTAGCAAGAACGGTATTATGGTTTTTAAAGAAAAACTGTAAAATATTAACAACTATGAGTTGGAGTGCTCGCTTATTCCCATTAAATGAAGTTGAAGTGGTCTGGCGGCTCTTTTGACATCACAGTATCTAGACTCCGGCCTGTAAAATAACCTTAAATAGTCTTATAAGTAGTTGATGACGTTTGCCAATGGCGCAGTGTAGTGGGTACAACGGTTATCGCAAGATAACCAGATCAAGCAGTGTCAGGCGTGGCTGCTGCTTGGATGGTTGACCGCTGAGTGTTCCTGTCTTTGCAAGCAGCCTGCCTGCCTTGCCATTGGTAGTGGTTCAGAAGTCACCTTTAAGTTGTTGGTCCCCAGGTTAGGTGTTAGATAGAGCTTCTTAGCCCTAACTTCACCTGGTAAAATAAGACATCTTTAGTTTACTTTACATCTGGAATTGCAGTCCCATAAGAACAACACTATTTGAGATGCATCAGAATCAATGAGTCAATTTCTTTATTTGTCACATGTGCTATTCATAGTGGAACTATAATAACTATATATGACTGTATTTTAAAATACAAAAACCTTTTTAATTTCTTGCATACTTCTTAAAAGTATTTGTTTTTTAAATTAAAATTTATATTACACTTTATTACAACTTAATAAAGATTTTCTCTTAGATATTTCACTGTACAAAGTGTTAATTTTTGTTACCGTTATAAGTGTTTCACAGTGTTGTGGATGTGACAAGTTATATGGACTTGATGCATCAGTAGTTTTTTTTTTTTACAATCATGTTCTTTGTTTGTTCATGATAAAACAAATTTCCTTCTTTTTTTTGAGGAAAACCCAATAAGTGTCTGTTGTCTGATTAACCGTGTTTTATCTTTCACATTTGAAGACCATAAGGTAAAAAATTTTAGGTCAATAGTCAGTACACTTTTTATGATTTGTGAAGGAAACAGGATTTTTCCGGACATTTGCCGTTGTTCAGTGATACAAAAAAAATCAGTAACACTTTTTTTGAATCAGGTGTTACTGATTTTTTTGTGTCACTGAACGATGGAAAATGTCTGGAAAAATCCTGTTTCCTTAACAATCCTTCCATCGTCAAAAACAAACTTCAAAAGAATTTTATGATTCGTTACAAAGCTTAATTCCTTATTACTAAAAACTTTTTCCTCACCCAAAATGATGAAGTATTAATCAACTCGAATCAGATTACAAACTGAAATTAAGTACTTTTGACTTATATATATATAGGTCCAATAATTTAGATTGGTCTGTATTTAATTTTAATCTCAATCTGTACTTTTATAATAGTAAGTCACTATTTTCAAAATTACAATGTTTTATTGAATAAGTCAAATTAATAACATTATTTTCCCAAACTATCTTCTTTCAAAGTACATTGATTTTTATCATTGATCTATTGTCATACATGTTAGTTGGGGTTGTTTAAAACAAAGCTTTTAGTTTTTTATTAATGAGGTAAATGGATAGCCAAATAGAATCTTAAAGATGTTTAACCCTCGAACCAGGGAATAATGGAACATCCATTGATTTACATTTGTCATTGTTCCCAATTATTGTAGCACTCTTATGGGTGAAAAACCACACGATTTATCTAGATTTATCTACTGAAACATCTGAATAGTAAGATGCTTTTATTTGCTCCTTTATATTGATTGCAACGTGAGTGATGGTCACAGAAAACCAGTGTCAATCAGTTGGTTCCTCTGTGAATTGTAAGTCATGATGTTTTTTAATGGCAGTGGTTTTGATAATCTTGTTGCGTGATTGTTTTCAGGTAAATATACCGTGTTTATTGGTTTATCTTTAAACTATCATATTAATTTCTGAATATTAATTTTTTGTAACATAATGTGTTTTATGTTATAATTTTATATGATAAAATTTATGTTTCAAAGGTAACAAATTTTTATTTTCAAGTACTATTCATTGTTCATGTACTAATAAGTAATATATTTTTCAAATAAACCGTATAAAGTTGTACATTTTTAAAACTAGAATAAACTTTAAATGTTTTGGTTATCTTGGAATTTTTAATTTATTTACATAACTATCTTTCCTAGGTATGCATACACTTTTACAACTGGTTTTTATAACTTTGAGTTATAACCAAATTTGACATATTTACAAATTGGATTTATATTATACATCATAGGCTTCTCTAGTTTATTGTGAACAAAATTATATGAAATATAAATTATGTAGGTTTACAGTAAGAAAACATCTTTTACATGGTGCAATGATATTTTCGGGGCAAGCGAAAATATCCTCAATTTGCCAGAGAACTAGTCCAGCTGGGTTAAAATTTCCAGAGGTTAAGAATTTAGTTTAACTATTTTTTATTGGCAGGAGTCGAATCAGGTAGTCACTGCAGAAGAATCGAGCTTACCTAATCACTGCAAACTCCAATAAAATATTGAAAAAGATGAAAAATAAAATTGTCTTGTTTATTAAAACTATTGATCTAATGATTTCAAATTTAGAAAACAAATTTTGGTATTAAAAATGCTACGATTTACTATAGAGTTACATTGTTCATTAGTTAACCAGTAAGTGTCTATGTATAGATAGTATCATTCTCAAATTTTGATAGAGTAGACTCCACTAGTATCTTGACAAGGGGAGATGTGTATGGTATTAATTGTAAGATCCCAGGTCGGAATGGTTAATCAGTTTAATAGTGATAGTACAAGCAATATTAATTTAATGTAAGTTCAAAATTAAAACAGATACATGAATAATAATCAGATAAAAGAATTATGATTGAAAGCTTTGTATTAAAAAAAATAATATCGACTTAGCTTGAGATCAATTTTATCAGGAAGGGGTCAGCGGGAAGAAAGTATTTGTAGAAAGAAGTTGTAAGGATGGGATGCCACGACAAAATTACAACTGTATCATATAAATTTATCATCTGTTTAAATGGTCCACAAGTGTAAATTAAGTTGTTTATTATTTGCTTTTGAGGTTACACTGAATATGGCTGAATACCGAAACACGTTTTTGAAAAAAGAATGTTTTTTTTAAAAGGGCTTTAGATAACTATTTATTATACTAATATAAAGATAACCTTATAATCTGGAGTTAATAACATACCGTTAATTAATTGTGTGTACTAGTTTTGCAATTCAAATTATCTGTATTTAATTTCTTATATGAAAAAGTAGCATGTTATTTTTAAAACGTGTACAAATTGCCCAAAAATAATTAGCCACTCGTAAATCAACTGCCAGTTTGAGGATTTATGCTAGTGGAACTGACTGAACAAATAACACATCTTCTGTGTTAAAACTATCTACATATTTAAACTACGTGAAATATTCAAAAACTTTGGTTGAATATATATAGCAGCACTCTTATATTGTGGTGATATTTTATTCACTAGTTACAACACACAGTAGTTAAAGCTATAATTATAAAGTGACTCTTATTGTGTTTCTAGTGATCACTAGAATCACTTTATAACTATCATCCTGTTATTATTCACGTACCGTAACTGTGTTTTCTGTCAATACTGTACAGTACATTTTACGCAGATCGGAATAAGACCAACCAACATCCTGATGGAAATCTTTTAGTGTCTTGAAAGATAATAATTTGAAATAAACCATTTTTGTAACGTTCTCAATTTGTATTTCTTCAAGTGTGAAGTCCTCTTTAAATTTTTGTCTGTAAATTTGAACTTTTGACCTGTACCAACTTTGTACCATTAATTAATGTTGTAACAAACTGATTACAGTTATACACGTACCATATTGAGTATCACCAACAGTAAATGCAAGACGTCTAGCCAATATGGGTCCATATAATGAGGAAAATGTTTGAGTTAATCATAATTCATTGTTCTTATGGGATTACAATTAATTACGAGATTCAAGTGTGGGTTTAAGAATTTACAATAATAAAATCAATTTCAAACTATCCTATTAAATTCGTGGTTAGTTAGATTTGCAAACAGCTGTTTTTGTACGTACCACAAACAAATAGAAGTTTTCCTATTAGAAATGCTTGAGAAATTAACTTCTATATTGTAATAAGATTTATAACTTTTCCAGGTTAAAATAAACTAATAATGAAACCATTAATTTCAAAATTCGGATACACATATTATAAAACATACATTATTTTTAATATTTTGTATGTAATATTAGTTATAGATTACACTAATGGGTAAAGGCTGATTCAGCATAGATATATTAGCTGAATATACTTCATTCACATTTTTCAAAAAAATAATGAACCAAATGATTAATTCAAAGGAGAAAAATAAATATTACGATTGAATTGATTTATTTAGCCAACGGAAATTTTGATTGTGTCCGCAAAAGAATATTTGTTAGATTGTGTTTCTATAAATTGTTAATGATTTGCGTATAGTTACATTTACAAATTATTATGGATTGAATTTGTGTCTTTACACTAACTAAGTATATTTATTCAACTGATGGAAGTCAAACTTGACTGAGAACGTCTCAAGTGTGATATGGGCTATGGATCATAACTTCTCATATTTGAGGGACCACAAATGCATGAATCTTGAAAAGTATGGATTACAATTTTTTAATCTTTGCAGGATAAAGATTTCATATTCTTTACATGTACTGTGTCTAATATTGAACGTTGTCTAAATGTATTGCTAACACTGCATCTTTATTAAGGTGTATAGTTTTACAAAGCTAAAACTATGGCGTTTTCATAAAGGAAATATTCTCTCTAACTGTTGTTTTAATATAAATGTTATAATACTGTCACAACAAATCACTGGTTCTTTGCAGAACGGACTTTCGTACTACATGTAAAAAGCACTCTTAAAATATAGTCTATGACTATTTTTGTAATGTAAAGTGAATGTGATATATATATATATATATATTTGTATATGTATAGATGTAATAAAAGTACTTTAAAAATATATCTAGTTTTAATATTATGTTAGTCTAAATGTACATCTTTAATGTTATTTGTTTTAAAACATTGATTTAAGATTGTAAGACTAAAGTACAAAATGGTGCAAAGAACGTGTTACTGTTTAAACACGCATCTAGATAATACTGAAGAGGCTAATTTCAATATTTTTAGTATATTTTATTATATGTTGCTTTGTTCAATTTTAAAATAATGTATAGCTCATTAAGTTCAAATTGCCTATAGATGTTTACCAACGTTGGAATCATGTTATGGTTGTATATTATGCTCTTCAATCTTAACTTCTTTTAGAACTTAATTGTCACTTTTTCCTGTACAAAATTTTATGTTTGTACGTTTAAGAGTACAGAAGATATTAGACCGTTACAAGACTTTTCAGCACCCCTGTATATCAGAAGTGTAAGGGTTAACTAAGAGTTAGCTTGAGTTTAATTAAAATTCTCTGAGGAAAGATTAGATAGAACGAAACATTTTGACTCTAATCCGAGCATTTATTAATGTGCGTTAAAAGATTTTTCAACCCAAAATAACTAAAGAATTGTATGTTTACAATCTCACCAGTTGTAAATATTCCATTTGGTGCTTTTTTTAAAATTAAAAACAGCTCTGGTTATATTGGGTAATTTCATTTCTGAGCCATTATATACATAACGTAAAGGGATTGAACCAAACTGGTTTTATTCCTTGTAATGAACTGTAATTACAGCAAGTCTGATGTAGAAAATAAAATTTTTAATAGTTCTCTTATTCTTGTCCTGCTAAATGCAAGAATAAAATCAACCTTGTCACATTTTAGGGCAATTTGAATTGTATTGTAAAATAAAAATACTGCTACTTAAAAACTAGAAATATTAAAAAATAAAATATTTTGTTAAGCGTTGAAAATATTTATGTGAAACCATTGTTAAAATTAGACTGATAAAATATGTTAATTCTTCCATTCAATTTTCTGACAGCTGGGTCTACCATTATTTAATATTATCAGAGTAAGTCTTTGGTAGATATCCAGAGACCTGTACAGTTGTAGGGTATTGTTATGAGTGTCCTTTTTCAGTAAAATGGTTTATTTTGAATTCATTTTTCCCAGTGGCTCTATAGAGAGAGAAATGCTTGTAGTCTGTATTATTGTATTTTTTTCAGATCTATAAACTTGTTATGTATCTATAGTCTAAACTTTAAATTTAATGTACATACGGCTAACGGGTAAGTGGAAGTTATAATTTGTTACAACCTACTGAAAATACCTTAAATTAGACTGATCTATTTATATTCCATTAATTTTAAGAAGTGAAAGATGTTAATATTTATTTTATTGTGTTAAACTACAATGTCATGGATTGTAATGTAATTTAGTTCATAATCTGTGTTGAACATTAATTTTGCAATTGTTACTATACTGAAATGTTCTTTCTTTAATAATTATTATGTGTTGTAGGAGGTATAGAAAATACAGTAATCAATTAAAAGACTAATACTTAAAATTTCAATACAAAATTGGTTGTATCAGTGTAGTATGTGGCCTAAATCAATTGAGTACTGTAGGCTATGTCAGTATCGCACTTAGCCTACACAGTCTAGTACTGTAGACTTCTCCAGCCTAGTTATGCGGCCTATATCAGTCTAGTGCTGTGGCCTAGATCACTTAAATCTGTGGCTTACACCACATGTGTGGATTACTGTGTCCGAATTCATTGTATAAGAGTATTTGCATAAGTCTGATTCGTGGTATTTATACAAATCATTTAGAACTTAAAAAATAAATTTTACAAAACGTTGGATTGAAAAGAAATTACGGCCAGGAAACAAGAAACTAGCATTGTTGTTATTTTATTAATATTGCAAGTTAATTTTAGTTTTCATACTGTTTTACACGCTTGTGTTTATTAATAAGGAGGAGAATAAATAATGCTGTTACTACAGTCACGGCCACCAAATAAGGCGGGTGGGTGGATTTGCGCTGTTGCCACGTATGGGACCGGTGAAGCGGAGGAAGGTCGAGAATTGGTCGCTCTCAGGCACAAATTGGGCAACGCTGTGGTGCACATTGTTGCCTAGTCCAAGCGTCGCGCTGACGCTGCAGCTTCCACACGCCACCCTGCCAGTGCCAGTGTTAGTCGTATTCTACTGTCTGACTAGTTAGTGAGTGTAGTTACATACTGAAAATGGAGGAAGCTGGTAGTTCACATAAAAAAAAAAAAACACCTGTAAAAAGGTGAAAACTCAGTTAAGAAGCTATAGATAACGTCACCGCTGTCGATTGGGAAAATTGTGTGAGACACATTTGCAGTCTGATGATTGGGCTAAAGAAATTGATAGAGATGACATAATGGAACCATTTATTATAAACTTAGAGAAGACTCATCAGACAGTGAAAACAGTGCCAGTGACTGTGACATTGACAAAGATTAAAAGCAAGTAACTCGGAACCACCAAGTGATCAAATCAACCAGGGACTGACATATAATTTCACTGTGATTATGTAATAGTATGTACTAACAATGTCACTTGTTTAATAATAATTACTTAAAAATGTTTCTTTATTATTTATATTACTACACGTGTTTAAAATGTTTATATTTAAAATAATGTTGCTAAGGAAGGCAAAACATTGTTTTAAGCATGGTTAATTTTATTAAACTTAAAATATTTATTTAATTTTTGCTATGGTTACAATACATAGTACTATAGTTGAGTAATGATAAAAATAATAGAAAGTAAAGTATTGCTATTAAAAAAAGTTGAGTAGAAATTGTGTGTATACGCACGGCGCACGCATCGCTCTGCGTGTTTGATTTCAATAATTTAGGTTTGCATTTCCCAGCGAAGTTAGTAAACTGAGAAAACTTTCTTTGGAACAAAAAATAAAGTTTATACCTTTGTCTAAAACTTTGCCACAGGAAAAATGTTCCTAACCAAAAAATAAAAAACTTCCTCGCTTACTGAAATGTTTAATACACCATGATAATGAATTAAAATTGGTTTGTAGGTATTTAGTATTTCAAAATTACATTTTTGTATTTACATACAAAAATTATATACCGTTATCATCAGCGGTCTCTCCTGAAGCCAATAATACAATTTTCATCCTTGTAACTTGTAAGATGTCATCAGAATCTCAGGAAAAAGCAAACAACATCAAGCTCTAAAATGGATACAATTCAGGGATTATTCTATTTCACAATGTTTTGCACAATCTGGCAACGGCGCAATTCCACCTACCCGCCTAATTTGGTGGCCCCGACTGTAGGCATTGGTACTAATGCTTGCTTACCCTACACCACTCTCTGCATGTAGAAAATATAAATTATTTGTTTTAAGAGTACAAAGGAATTTGTATCATCTGTTAATTAGTGATGTATCGACTGATTGAATTTGATAACTGAATTTTTTCATTTGGTTTTTATATTAACTCAGTCTTGAATAAGTCAGTCAAATTGAATGAAATTATTTTTTGAACACTAAGCTTCTGTGTTTACTTTAAATTACCTTACATGAAAATATTTCCAGTTTTTAGATAATTTAGGATCTACCAAATTGAAAAAGCAACCAACTACTGTACACTTACAACTAGTTTCTGGACTCACCTATAAAATTCATTACATACCAGTTTTTTTTTTTTTTAATATTATATATTATCCATTTTAAAATGTTCCAGGTCATAAAACAATAGCTGGCTGAGGCAGAGTATTTCAGACATGTTATGTCAAATGAAAGAAGTGAATATGTATTTTTACTTAGCCAACATGCAATATGATCTTCGTTAATTGGAAAAAATAACATAACGAGGCAAGAAATAAACATACTAATGCAAATAAATATTTATTGGTTATGGCACCAAATTTACACTGAACTTGTTTATTAACCTTTATATTATGACTTGATAAGGAATTAAATATGTTGGTTATAAAATAATTAAACTACGTTAAACATTCGGATTTTTAATAAATTATTAGTATTGTTAGGCTAAATTCAAAGCCAGAGTCTGAATGGTTACTACAAACTGACAAATGTAATTCATTTGAAGAAAAAAACTGAGGAAGAGTAATTTAATATCACTATCTATTGTAATTTAAACATTACTCGACTGACGAATTCATGTCAGGTGTAAATACATGAATAATAAATACACGCATGCAATGCAAGTCTTGAACTGTAATAAAGGTGAATTTATTTGATTTGAGTAGACAACCAATTAAATCCATTTAACTGCTAACATCTACTAGAATAAAAAGCAACGGATGGAATAAAACAATCAAAAACTAAGTAACTAGTTTCACTGATTGGAGCAAAACAGTTAAATAAAAAGATTCATCCTATACGAAGAATTTAATAAAAAGATTCTCACTTCTGTGCCTATATTTCTGCTGTTTAGGCTCACAAATGTGGCACCTGCATGTCAATAGTTTTTTATTGCTTCATATAAAAATTTTAGTTTTGTATAGTTGAAAATTTAATATTCCTGTGTTTTGTCCTTTATATTAATTTTATGATGTTCTTTTAAGTATTTGTCCATACATTATTACCTATTCCTCTCTGAGGACATTGAACTAGAGAATTTAATTGTTTTGATAAATCATGTTTGGCTATGGTTAATTTTTTCATTTAAAAAGTTGGACGTATAGCTCTTGTCAATTGATCTTTCCTCTCCTTTTAAAGTACCATGATAGTATTGTCTATAATGAGAATAAACATAAATGTGATTTAACTGTTTTAAAAAGAAAATCTTAGTTGAACTTGAGATAACAACGATACGATATTGCTATCAACACCACTGTACCCTATGACCTTATCGTAACACTGCTTAAAATTTGTTCCTAATTCGTCTCTATTTATCTCAATGAAGTACTTTAATTAATATTCAGTTCTTAAAACAGTGTTCAAAGAATTGATTTTTAATTTCGCCCTTAAAATTTATAGCTGAACGTTACCAAAGATTATTATTCATGAGGTTAGAAAAATGTCATACCACAAGAACAAACTAACCTATAGACTTGAAATTTTGCATGAAGCTTCATCTTTTAAGCAACATGAAATTTGATGATGGTGCATGTTACTCCATGTGATTTGGCTGAGCACTAGTTAACATTCTTACATTGATCTTACATGTAACCATGACGGTAACGAGAAAATTGTAGAATAAATAAACGGGAAAACAAACAGTAAACCACATGAAATTTTTAACATAGGACATAGTAACACGTGTAGCTGCTGTAGACTTGAAATGTTACATATAACCTCAATGAAGCCTGTTACAGGAAACGTGGTTTAGTGTAGTCCGTACATTGTTTAATATGGAACCAAACAATAGTTAGCAATCACTTAATAATTTTGTGTCTTCATCTATTTTAAATTCAATTTGTTGGACAGTAAATGCAATAAAAGACAAAATCGTTGTTATTCAGTTACAATATATTTAGTACTGAACTACTTTTGTCCTCTGACTGTATTAAAGTTACAATTAAATTATTACAGTTCAATTTCAACTACAATCTGGGTTAAAATAAACAAATTAGACCATTTTATTTCAAGCTAGATTTTTGTTATTTGTTAGGTTAGTTATCTATCTGTGGAAGAAATTATATTGCAGATCTAATGTCAATGGAAAATGTCCAAAAGAATCCTTTGCCTTTTAGAATATCTAAATATTCTTGATATTTACATCAGCAGTGATTTTGTTTTCTAATATAATTCTTTGTTTGAAGTTAGTTTTTGAAGATGGAAGGATTGTGAAGGAAACAGGATTTTTTCCATTTGCCATTGTTCAGTATTACAAAAAATCAGTAACACCAGTAAAATAGTGTTACTGATTTTTTTTGTATCAGTCCGGAAAAATCCTATTATAATTATTATTCCTCTCTGTAAGGACTGATTTTTTTTTACTGAACGGTGGGTTTAACGCACTGGAATTAATCCTAAAAAGATCATTGTGTCCCCTTACTTCTGTTTAACCCTAAAATCTGAGCTGATTAGTATATGATATGCTTGTGGACTGTTCAGCACCTACTACGTAAGCATTCCATAAGTGCAAGATAACCACCAGGACAACAATATGGCACTGTTAATTACATTTTCCATTTCAAAACCAATAGTAGTAGTATTTACGGAGGAATTTTTCAATTAAGGTGTATTATATAAAGTCAAAACCATTAAGTGAACTGTGGTTAAACAACCACTGTGCTTATAATAAATAGAGAGAAACAGGATTTTTTTGGACATTTGCCATCATTCAGTGATACAAAATAATCAGTAACAAGTGTCCGGAAAAATCCTGTTTCCTTCACAATCCTTCCTTCGTCAAAAATAAACTTCAAACAAAGAAATAGAAAGAGTTAAAAACCTTTTTTCCACAGTAAATCTTCCAAATATTTTATATTAGATCAATGATATATCCAATCTGTGGATGCGCTTTGTAGGGTAATCAGATTTTGGAAAAAACAAAAAACCATTAGTCCAATTATGTTGTAGTCCAAAAAAAAAGTTTTCAGTTGTAATTTCATAACATCTCTTTCCTTATCATCTTGAAATTAGATACTAAAACATGGTACACTTGTAAGTGTTTTGTATTAAAATTCAGTCTTAATCGAATCTCAAGTTCCAGAGATATGAACTTTTAAAGTTGCTGTTTGGTTGAAAATGTTAAAAACCGGCATCTGTGTTTGTTGTTATCGGCATAAAAACTGGAAGTTGGGCTTGTTTGTAAATTATTTTCTTTATATATGTCTAAACTGAAATACAATGCTAAATATAACTAATTCCCAAAATTGTTGATATATTGGTTAGTTTGAGTATAACTTTCAGTTATCTAAACTTATTAATTGGAGAGTAAGTAAAAGGAGTGAATTTTTAAGTTCACTTTATCAATAAATTACTCAATACAGTTAAACATATATTTCGTTGCTCAAGGATCTAATATTTAAGTATTGTAACATAAATATTAATTCATTGCCTTGTACCAAAACCAGTCAAATAAATATACTATCAAAAAACAAATTTTCCAAAAATGGTTGCTTTATATCAATGTATTAGTGATTTAATTCAAAACTTTCTAAGGTATAACATTTAAATAGTTTAAGTAATATATATCTTCTCATTTTCTAATTTTGTCTTTAAAATTTTTCTTATTTTATCAGTGGTGACTATTAAAAAAATGTGATGTGGAATATCGTAAAAATAGGGCATAAATGTTTGTAATATCTCAGGTAATAAAGAAAAATTGCATCTTTGGTTAGCATCAGATAAAAATAAATGGAAGAATTCTTATTTCATATTAAAATATGATACAAATTAAAATCAAATTGTTTGCTAAAAAAATTACAAATTTCTGTGCTAAGTTGTCAGTTTTATAAAATTAATCAAAATCTTTGTATTTAACCAAGTAAAACATTTTGCCAGTTTTAGCAAAAAGTTGTTGGGTTTGATAAGATATACTCTTAAAAATATATTATCAATTATAAGCAAAATGATCATTTGAAATAAAATAATGTACATCGGTATTAATAAATATATATTACAGATTCTCATCAATGATCATAAAATCTTATTACAGAGTGTTAAATTTTTATAAAAATATTAGAGAAAGTAGAACTCTGTCTAATGTTTAATGTGATGTGGTGCTAAACTAGTGAGCTGGAGTATATTATTAAAGAATAGTTTTCCTCAACCTATATAATTTTGTCATATGTATTTTAATAATAACGTAAATGTAGGGATACAAATCAAACCATCATGGGATGAATTTGTAATATTTCTGTTTTTCTGAATCCACAAATCCAGTAAACTTCATATTAATAACCGTCATCATTGATTTCAAAAATTTATATTTTATACTAATTATACAGGGTGAGTTTTTTAAAGTGATCCAATAGCTAACTTTTTAATCACACGACTTAGCACCACACTTTAAATTTGGAACTTGCTCAATTTTAAGTTTCACTCAGGGATACACTTTCAAATTTTTTGAAGATGGCCGCCATTTCCCAATATGGCGGTCAACTTTAAAATCTCTTATGGAACACCCTGTATTTTATGTTGTTTTTAGATTTTTACTCAACAAAATAATACATTTTTGCTTTTGAGAGTTTTTCAATATCTCTAATGGTTCAGGAGCTACGTGGACTGGAAGTTTTCATAATTTTTGCCAATATGGCGGCCAACTTTAAAATATTTTATGGAACACCCTGTATTTTATGTTGTTTTCATATTCTACACTACAAAATAAGACATTTTTGCATTTTAGAGTTTTTGTATATCTCTAATGGTTCAGGAGCTACGTGGACTGCAAGTTTTCGGATTTTTTCGGGACTGATGATAAAAACTTGCAGTCCACGTAGCCCCTGAAACCATTAGAGATATAGAAAAACTCTAAAATGCAAAAATGTCTTATTTTGTAGTGTAGAATATAAAAACAACATAAAATACAGGGTGTTCCATAAAATATTTTAAAGTTTGCCGCCATATTGGCAAAAACTATGAAAACTTCCAGTCCACGTAGCTCCTGAACCATTAGAGATATTGAAAAACTCTCAGAAGCAAAAATGTATTATTTTGTTAAGTAGAATCTAAAAACAACATAAAATACAGGGTGTTCCATAAGAGATTTTAAAGTTGACCGCCATATTGGAAAATGGCGGCCATCTTCAAAAAATGTGAAAGTGTATCCCTGAGTGAAACTTAAAATTGAGCAAGTTTCCAAATTTAAAGTGTGGTGCTAAGTCGTGTAATTAAAAAGTTAGCTATTGGATCACTTTAAAAAACTCACCCTGTATATATTTTTTGTTTTAAAGTATGGTGATGTGTTTTATAATTTGTCTAACACAATATTGGTTGAAGTACAAAGTTGTTTTTAAACATCAGATTATATGCTGAATTAATGTTATGAATTTGTACTATAGTAACACATTTTGTTGTTTGTATTTCCTTGAATGTAGTTTTGTAAAATTCTATTTCAAATAAATGTGCATTGCAACCGATTGTCAGAAACATATTTTATTACCTAACAAATTTCCAAGTTCTTTGAGTATGTAAAATGCTTACATTATGAAAACGACATTATGTCTTAAATTCATTAATATGATTTATAATCAGTTAATAAGAATCAAAAGTAAGTTTCTTGAATATGTAGATTGCTTATATCATGAAAGGTACGTTATATTATCATGTCATTTATTTAGTTTGTTCTGAACGATGAATGACTAAGATTAGTGCATTTCAGACATTTTCCATCATTATACAATAAAAATTGTTACAGTTATTATATCACTTTTCGATGACGTGTCGCAATACAAAGAAGTGCACAATATTGGTTTTTTTACTAGTATCTCACCTATCCTGGTGCATGAGAGGTGTTGTGTGCAGTGACTGTGTTGGGTTTATTCTAACCCATCTGGACTTGGTATATGCTTATATATATATATATATATATATATATATATATATATATATATATATATATATATATATATATATATAGTTATATAGTTCATCGCCAAGTTTGGATTAGGACTTATATGTTTTTGTGCATTTAACCTTGTATCCCAAGGTTTTTTTGACATATTGTTTGTTATGTTGTAAGTTAAACCCTGGCAAGTTCATCGCCATGTGTTGATTAGGATTTAAATGTTTGTGTGTGGTTAAGCTTAGGTCCTAAGGATTGTTTTACATCTTAAGAAGAGAAATTTCAGTCCTCTAAATATAGAGTTCTTTCTCAGTCATAGTCGTTAATGGACTTGTTAATTAATAAAAATCAAAATGTTTTACATTATCTTGAAGTATTATTTTGTCACTCAAAATCCATAAGTTGGGAGCAATGGATGCAAGAGTTGAGTGTTTCATCTATCATTTAAATCAGTATATGACTTTAAATGTCTGATTGTCTTTCTTTAGTTCGAAATTTCTTTTGGGTTTTGAAAAATAATAAAACTGAAATAATGAAATGATCTCAGTACTTGTTCATCCTGGTCCAACTCCCCTAGTCGTGTGTGTACATGCGTGATGTCTTCTCCGCTATTCCTGTCCTTGCATTTATTGGCAAACAGCTGACTATTAACGTTTTTGCTATTCCAAAGGACGTTCTCTGTTTCTAGCGAGGGTTTCCTGTATTACAAGGATTAATGCGCGGACTGGTATGTGTTGTGCTATCTCGTTACACTTTAGTAACGTCAAAACATTGTATATTAAACGGCGTTTACAAACGCAAAAACACTCAATTCAAGGATAGCCAGGTCGTGTATTATTTGTCCCGTAATTTATTGATAATAATTATATAGGTATATATTCCTTTATAAAAATACATGCATGGAGTGTAATATATTACTTTTGTTTAGTAATTAAATTATACATTTCACCTATGTAGGCCCGCCCTAAGAATGCCGCGGATGGTACATCTGATATATCGAACATGCTGTAGTGAAACTACCTTGAGCTTTTCCGCATAAGAGCCACGTCAAACATTTGAAAATATATTTAATACGCATCCAAACGCTGTAAAGTTTCTACTTTTTTTAAATATTTTTAACGATGAATTACAAAAACGTTTGAGATTTATTTCTAAATAACCTACAAAAAGGATGCTTATTTATTAAATGTTTAAAAACTTCTATCATTTTACGAACAAAAATAAGGTTTAAAACGTGCACGAGACTTAACATTGTTCTTATGGACCTAAAAACAAAATGGCCGCCAGTACATCCGGCTGTTAAACTACACCAATTTTAATATGTCACAGCATTTTTCTAGTTGGTGTTATGCTGTCCTTCAAAAAATTTTCATTTTATAATAACCATCATCTTAAGTTTTAAAATGATGATGAAATGTTGTGACGATATAAAATTGAAAGTGTTACGCAGCAGCGAGTCCAATGGACAATTCTCTGAGAAAACGTGTTTCGTCACGTAGCTAATCAAAAATAGGCTAATAATTTATAGCAAAGCTTGCTTATACAGGGTGTAACAAAACTTTACACTAATTTTAAGATATTGTTCCATGGACCTAGAGGATCCAAAATATGAATGTAAGCAAAGGTCTATCTCTTTTTTACCGTATGTCTGTCTATTTTTTTTCAGAAACCAGTGGAGATAAAAAAACACAAATTTGGTACAATTATTTTTCTTGCAGTCCCAAAACGAAAGGGAATATGAATTTATTATCATATCACCTTTCAAGATGGCAGACGGTTGAATTTTAAAATCTTAATACCGTAAAAACTAAAATGTAACGAAACTTTTTAAAGAATAAAAAATGCTACAAACTAGCCTTAGTTACAACCATTTTTACAAATGAAACATAACAATTTCAAAAAAAATAATGTCCATGTAAGCTTTTAACTGTTGTAATGTGCGGCAAAGTTTTCATTGTTGACATGTTTACCGCGTCATTAACCGTGTATTACAACGTAAAAATATTATATCTGCAACATTTATTAGCAAATATTTACGATCTAGGTATCAAAATGTGTGTAATCAGATTTCACAATTGTTCTTCAAAATATTCATGATCTTATTAGTTGTTAACACTTTATTAACATGGTATTAAGCTACACTTCAACCGTCCGCTACGTATCTTAAAACGTGATATAATATATAATATTAACTTTTTTACTTGATTTGAGACTGCTAGAAAAATAATTGTACCAAATTTGGGTTTTATATATTTTCTGGTTTTTTAAATAAAAACTAAGAAACACATACAGACGGTGAACGAAAAGAGATATACCATTTGTTGTATTTAGCTTTTACCTCCTCTTGGTCCATGTAACAATACCATCAAGTTTATACTGGCGGTTTTGTTAGACCCTGTATATTTGTAAATTAATTAATGCAACATGTAAAAAAGCTTATACACAAAAAACGAAAGTGGAAATCCCTTTGACATTCTCATTCTTAGCTGGATATCATGGCTGTCTCCAACCGGACCCATTTAATTTTTCACCTATAACCGAATCCAAAATTTATGCCAAAAAATGAACTATCGGAAATGCAGATACATGGATCATGCCGCTCTTCTCACTGATGCTGATGCTTTTACCCTGGCATGAGGTTACTGCTGCCAATGATGTAAACGACAATTCTTAATAAGTTTAAACTCTTTTCTTAACAATTTATTCCATAAACATGCTATGATTATCACAAAACAATCTCTAAGCTCCCATTCCTTGGATAAATAATTTCATAGGAGATTTAAAAGAACCAAGAGACTCGGCTTTCCATATGGCCAAGAAGTCAAAAGTCTACGCAAGGCTAGGCTACATACAACCGCGATAGGAATTGTACGTGAGCAGAAAATCAGAAATGTAACAATAAGGTTTTACCATAGAGCTCTGAGCGGCAGTCCTCAAGGTCGTTCATCTTTCTTTGAATTCGTCTGTTTTCCCTGATGATTGGAATTACGCCGTGGTTTGCCCATTGAAAAAAAAATCATTTCAAATTTCTTCTGATCTAAGGCGATAAACATTCTCTTATGTCTCGAAAGAACAGTTCACCAACAGCTTTATTATATTCTAATTTCGATAACTGCAATATTCTGATCTAATTCCAATCGGGATTCAGATCTAATCACGATACATCTACACCCTTATTGTATATAACTCATTATATCCTTTTTTTAAACGTAGGGGGGATGCATTTGCGCACGGAGTGTGGGACTCCCTTGCCCTCCCAAAACTACCCACTAAACCCCCTACGGGCCACGGAGGGCCCAGGCCGGAACCCTTTCGGATGACATCTTGCCTGGTCCGTGTGTCTTATGTCCCATACTGGTAATGGACAAGAAGTTAGTGACCATTTAAATATTATTTTACTGCTCCAAGGCCTTCGACTGCAAATAGGCTTTTATCCTTATCAAATTAAACTAGTATGGTTTCTGCGATGGTTTGTGTTTATTTGGGTCGAGTCTTATCTCACTGGAGATCAACAATATGAAGGAGGGGGATAAAATGTCTGATGGGAAACCTGTTAAACGGGGGGTCCCACAGGGGTCTGTCCTAGAACCCCTTATATTCTCAGATTTAGATAAACGATGTCACTTCAATTATAACGCTTTTAAATTTTCATATTGTTACTGTTCAACTTAAATATTGAAGCCAATAACTTTCTTTCAAAACAACATGGACAAAATTAAATAAAAACAAAAATTAAATCAATGCTGATAATGGGTAACTTGAGAATGACTACCCTAATTAAATGCGACACCAACAGAAACTTACACCTAAGAATTAACAATTGTGAACTAAATTAGGTACCAAAACAAATTTAAAAATCTCGGACTCCCTATGAAATTGGCTACAAATGTGAAAATTGGCCGACCAAGCTACGTTAACGTGAAGAAAGTCTTACCCGGCATCCACGGGTTAAAGCTACCTGCCATTTAGTGTTAAGGTGATGTTTGAGGAATGATGTTGAATGTCACTCATACTACCACATTTTGACTACCGTGACGTCGTGATGAGTGAGATGACTGTTGATCTATCGGCAGACTCCAGCTTGCTCAGAACTATTGTATTGGATTTATTTTTAATCTCAGACGTCATGAGAACGTTACACAATATTTTCAGCAGTTGCCTCTCTTGAAACTTCACAAACTACGTAAATTCCAAATTCAATTATCGTAAAAAAATATCCTGTTTAACTGTGCAAACTCAACGTTATCTGATATTAGTGACCGACCTATAAGAAGAGAAACCACATTACTATTAATTGCAATTCATCGATCATCAGTTTTAAGACGTCCCTTATTGTTTAAGCCTGTTGCCTTTGGAACGCTCTTCCCGATGATATTAAATACATTGTGAGGGTTGTGCACGCTTCCGGTTGGGCCGTGGCGGGAGCAGGGACCGTTAAAACGATATAATGTGCCTTTGCTTTTCGTATAGCATATATGAGTGTTTCTTGTATTTTTAATAATATTTACAGGGTGTTTACAAAAGGGTGTCACAAACTTCTGTAGGTGGTAGTATTCATCATAAATGTCAAACAAAAATGTCACATAAAATATAGGTTGAGAAATGTCTCATTTAGCCGCCAGCCGCCATTTTGTATTTTTTATAAAAAATTATTATTTTTTAAAATTAGTTGAGCTAAAGAAACAAAATTTGTCAAATAGATTTAAAAAATATAATAGAAAAATCTTGGGAAAAAATTTTGTTATTAATATTAACAAAATGCCGTCTGTTGAAAAGGCAAATAACAAAAACTCAGTATAGTTATAAAAAAATGTACAAGATACCAATTATTTTTCAATTTTTATAAACAATTTGCAACGTTGCTTTTTCCAACGAAATTTGTCAACGCATGGCGAGCATGATCACTTTAAAGATTAAAAAAAAAAAAAAAGCCGGGAGCGCCACACGTCACAGTTGAGAGGCATCAGGTGTTTTCCCTGCCTTGTGCAAGCTCTAACTCCGCCTCTATAATAAAGGATTTTATTATTTAATTTAATATTCATTTTATTCAGTATAAAATATAGATTGTCTCTGGGCAAAGCTTGACGACTGCCAAGAACTAATTACATGGATGAAACATAAATATAAATGTTCCGACCCTGATCTCAATGATTTGAATATGAAAAATAATGATAACCAGTTTAAAAGGAAAATGAGATTTCTGACATTTCCCATCGCTATTAGAGTTTTTACTTAAGGCATACCTGAAAAGCTCACAATGGGAAATGTTATTCTTGTTAATTGTTAGTAGATATTGTACTGTTATTGCCTGTATTCTAAAATTTCACAGTTAAATTGAAACCGGTTCTTTGCTAAAAGTTTGTTATTGACGGTGGAAGGGTTTTGAAAGGATAATATGATTTATAACATTTTCCATGCTTATATGTTAAAAAAGTGCAACACTACGTTTCGAGGATTGAAATCTACCCTCTTCTTCAAATAAAATAAAGGCCTAAGGCATTAAAAATCTTCATTAAAAAGGCAAGAGACTGCCACAAAAGTTAAAATAATTAAGTGATACCTGACGAACTGCATGAAATACAGGCTAGAGAGAATCAACCCCATGTATCCTGTTATCGGTTGAGTTGTTGAGAATGACGACATGTTTTGGAGAAATCCCCCATTAGGCCCAATATTATTCCAATCTTCAAATTCGTTCATTCGCATAATGGAACTGCAATATTTGGTATGCATGAAACAAGTTTTACAATAACAAAATTAACACATCCCTAGAATGCATTAATTTTTGTATTACATCCTAATTGTTTGTATTCCACGTTAATTGACACATTACTTAATGGACATTACTAAATTCTGGGAATTGGATTGTTGGTGTGCTCAATGGCCTCTCGCACACCATAACAACCCTTTCCAGCCAGGTAGCACTTTAGGGGTATTCTGATAAGAACCACATTCAGGGCTGGTTTAATACTGAGGCAAAATATTGAAAAGCTTCGGACCTAAGTAAAACTCTGAATTGTTACAAATGTTGTCTGGATCTATCGGCATTTAGCTAAAGATTATAATTGTTGTATACGAAATCCGAACAATTGTTAATCAATTACAAGTAAGTATAAGAAAAAGCTCATTTAACCGACAGTGTTCCCTACAAATGTCCTGCGGTCCAAGACCGCAGACCACCCGGAAGGCGAGTTCTGCAGAACAAATGCTCGATTGAAGCTCTGGATGTCACTAAACCCCCACTTGAGTATGCCGTATCTCATCCTGGCTTGAGAATGCTACTGTATGCTACCCAGAGTTTCCTGAGAGGAGAAATTAGAAATACAACAGGACAAATATTATGGAATTTAATTTTCACATAGTTGCTTACATATACTTTCCATTTTGCGTTTGCATCTACATATGTGACAAGAAATTTAGTATGCGAAGAACATTTTATTAGTAAGTAAAATGAATTGGCGATTTTATTATACTTCTGATAAAAGATAGGCTAATAGCCTCAGTTTTAATAATTGAAATCTGTATCTATACTATTATAAAAAATCTAATGGTGTCTCTGTGTGTGTTAATCACGTAAAGACTACTGGACCGATAGTAATGGAATTTTACATGGACATTCATAGTGTCCCTGGTTAACACATAGGCCTATTTTTATTTCCAAAATCCCTCCGGGCTAAGCCCCAATGGTCTCTAAAGTTACATTACGGTAAACAATTATTAATTAAAAAGAGCCAGTTAAATGTAACCAACAGCTCTGTGTAAACATTTTTCTATGATAGCACAGCTAGGCTACATGTTTCATTGATTTAACCAATGTTATCAAATAGTCTTGAAAGCGTAGATTAGGCTTGATTTTATATTGGCATTTCTTATTTCAACCTTTTCTGGAACCGCTCTTGAGTATGTAGAGTAAGAAAATATACAGATAAGACAATTAAATGCTATAGTAAAAATATACTTTTTAATTGTACATTTTAACAAATATTAAGGGTATGCATTGCTTGGTCAGTACTGTAATGCAAATATCAAACAATCAAAGTAAAAGGTACTATCTAACTTTTACTGTAAATTTAAAGACTGTTATAAAACTCATTTTCGTTTGTCTTCTGACATAAGTAGGCTTCTTAGACTTTTATATGTATACATATTCTTGATCGGAAAAACATGGCAAAATAAACTGTCACAATATACTAAGACCGGAATACAATGGCCATAAATAGACACATGTTGACTTATTTTCTTGACAGTGGCTACAAGGCCAACTCAACATTGGCGTCGGAAATGTAATTCAGTCGAACCAGAAGTGCTCATACACGTGCAAAGCCTACGAAATTGTGTGTGAAGCCGCGGGTAACTGCTAGTAAGTTATAAATTATTCATTATATTCTTCATCATGTTTAGAATACACAATTTGTCAAACCAGCTCTAAACTCATTGTTCTTTCCCTTTATATAATAGTAACTTATCACAAGCAACTTCTCTTATGAAACTCGCCAGACTATGGAATCTGTAAGTAATTTAGTGACTCATGTTTGAAAACTTTTCTTTCGACAACTCGTTATTTTATTGCTTATGTTTTTTTCCACACAAAGTCTTTTTTTACAATAATTTCCCTATCATGTAATTAAAAACTGGACCTTCTGTTTGAAGCAAGTAGACAATTTTGAGGTTTCAATTACAATCTTCAATGATCATGATATATAGTAACGAACCTCGTTCTGGGACAGGTTATACATTAAGTAGATAAAGAGCACTTTTGAATAAGACTTTTACAAAGTATAAATTCATACACAGAGAAAATCAATATCATTACAGTGTGTATCACGAATCGTTTTACATTGATTAAACGCTGTTAATTGATTAGTTGTTTTGAGCCTCCAAAAAAAGAGATAGATGTGTAATAATATTAAATTAGCCTACACTTTTGAATATTTCTTCACAGGATGTTATCAGTATTCTTTTTTATAACAATTATAGATACAGGTATGTTTTGAATTACAATTGTTTAGAAAGATATTTAAAAATACGGTACTGTAAGTAAATTTATGATTCAGCTTTCTATTTTGTAGGAAGTTTAAGATCAATAGGCTGTAGTGAGTTAAATATATTTTGGATCAGTAATACTCAAATAAAAATAGACTAAAATCGGTAGCGTGATTGTTTTTGTGGTCAAGCGATAATCGTCTTTAAAAAAACGTATATACAAAATATAGCCTATACACACACATTCTTGATCGGGAAAAAATGAAAATCAACTATGGAACAAAAAGATACTAAGATCGGAATATATTGCAATAGCCATAAAATATTCACTTTTTGGCATATTTTCTGATCGTGGCAACAAGGCAAACTTAATAAAGGCGTCGGAAACATTCTCTCGAATCAGAAGTGCTCATAACCTGCAAAGCCACAGGTAACTACTTACGGGTTATAAATTATTCATACCTTATGACTACATCTGCGTTATAAAACTGCTTACACCCAGTTTTTATACCTGGCCGGATATCGATTATTTGTAGTTCGTAATAAACATTTTGTAACATGAATTAAAACTTGTTAATATAACAAGCTGTTTAATGCATTTTTCATGATTTGTTTACTCTTTGCCAGCAAAACAAATTAGCCTTAATTTTTACTTAATTCTTTCCGAATAACGCTGAAAAAATTAAGCATAAGGACATCTTCATAATTAATTTTGTCCTTCACTTTATTGATCGAGCTACTTGATTTTCTCAAGATAAACCAGAATTAGCACCATCTAGATTATTTGTATTATTCATATTAAAAATTCATATATATTTTATTGGCAATTGCAAAGCTAGTTTTTTCTGACAATAATTGGTGATTATAAGTCAATCAAGAAACCGGTACAGGTTTTTTATCTTAGTCAAAACAACTTTTTGTATTAGTTGTACATGTCAGCCATTTTGTCTCCGTGACCTAGCTCTGTGTATCGCTTGGTTGTATATAGATTGACTGTAGGTGTGAGGGTAGCTTATTATTAAGAAACTTCTCCAAAACCGATTTTGTCTCGACTTAGATCTTCGTCTAGTCTCAGGTTTTAAAACTCGTATGTGTGTTAAGTTCCATTTCGACGAGCACAAAAACAGTTTGTTACAAATGTGAAATATAAATCCATTCCTTCATTCAATATGAATAATACAACTATGAGATGAGTTTTGTGTAAGCCTAAGGTTAACACTTTTACACATTTTTTCTTAGACGTATAAACCATAATTAATTGGTTGAACGCAAGTGAAGCTGCTAATTTACATAAACCGAGAGAATTATTTTATCTATTAGGCACAGTATGGCCGTTTGAATTATTGTGCTCAGTTTACTATATATTAATATTTTATATAGCATATGAATGTTTGTTGGACGTTATACAGACCTGTCTGTTACTACAATATAATAGACAATACTGTTACAGACAATATAATAATATACAGTGTCGCGTAACTCTGTGGACAAAGATATACCACGCCGTTGCTCAGGTCAAGACACACATATTCCACTATTTGAACATGAGTCTCCGATGCTTAGTTTTCCATTTGTCTGTCTGTATGGGTTTTTTATAAAGAAATTAATATCTCCAAAAATAATCAATTAAATTATACTAAATTAGGCTTAAATGTTTACGATAACAAGCCCAGTTACTGAAAAAATATAATGGAATAATTATCTTTAGTATTTTCAAAATGGTGGCCATTAAAACTTTTAAACATTGAATATCTTAAAAACCAGCAATTTTTCTCAAAGGATTACAAGAATACCAGTTTTTAGAGAACTTTATCACACAAATCTAATGACACCAAAATTATTTAAATAGAATAATAAATAACTAATTTAGAGCAGATTTACTGTGACAACACACGGCCCACATTGATAGCTGCTGTTTATTCAGTTTTCTATTGTTGGCTATTCGCTGAGAACCTCAGTATGGGCCATGTTTTTAGTTGTGAACAATCTGACCGGAAACGGCACGTGGACACAACGACCTCAAAATACCCCAGCACCTCTACCTCTCTTACACCTGTTCTCTGATCAGAGGGACCACTACAGGAGTTCAAGCCAAATCATTTTTTGTTTTTTTTTTTGTTTTTTGCTAGCTAAGATTTATTTAGAATGACGGAGACGTATGTTTCATTTCTTTAAAACTTAGTATTAACGCTGCAAAAGTTATTATCTTCCTGAATATTCAGGTCGACAAAAATGGGGTGATACCTATGTTGTACAGTCGTCAGATAGTTAACAGATGTAAATGCTTCACATAATATGCCAAAACACGTTAGCTCTATCCTGAACATATGTCAAAATCAACCATCCTGCAAACTAGTTGTCGCCAGCAGTGAATTATTTTACTGTGGAATTGCTTCTTTTCTAAAAAATATATACATGCTAAACAAATATTTCAAAAATATGTAGGCTACTTGCGTTTCACTCACAGAGGTTTAGAGAATCGCACCTTGTTAGTCATAAACAAATTCTGTGTAATCACTGAATGCGTTACCAGGTATATACACAAACGTGATTAGTTGTTGTTTTTTTTTTAATTTAATTATCTGGCTTACAACATCAAAATTGTTTTAGAGCGTTGAAAATAGTTATTCGTTTTAAAACGTAAATATATGTTCAAGTATCCACATAGGCAAACAATTCAATTTGTGTGCATTTTTACATCCAATGTTACTTATATTTGAGATTTAGTAGGATACATTGGCGTATCTAGGAAGACCTAATGGGTTTGACAGCCGTGTGAGAGCATTACTATTATTATTTTATGTTTTACAAAAACTGCTATAACATAAGCGAACATTACATATATTTTACTTGAAAATATGGGCGTGTATTTGTACAACTTAAATAATGTGGTTTTTACATTTAAAGGGGTTTTTTTTATTTCAAACCATGCTATCCTTGATAAACATTATTGGGACATAAATTGAAATGTACTTTTATAGAGGATATTATTTACTGTGTATATAACTACACAGATGTAAATAATGAAATTATTAATGTAAAGTTGTTTTTAATGGTGGGACATGAAATTAGTAATTGTGTATTTTTACGTCAACTACGTGCATTGCGCATAGGCGCAGCAGACTCTCGGCGTTGAACAAATATGGACAAATGCGAAATAAAATAAAAAATCAAGTTAAATATTATTTACAAAGCACGATATTTCGTTACTTTGGTTGTGTAATTTTGGATTTTCATACACAAAGTGTGACGGAATACATTGCAGCGATCGGTTTAATAATTATCGCAATAATTAATAAACGTATCCTAATATAAATCGACAAAAAATAAATCTATTTTGTTTTTTGGCGATTTTAATGTCATCGAACTAGTGATAACAAAGACTCTATTGCTATATGAGACATTATTTTGGGTTACAGTTTTAAACCACTATTACAGGTATCAATCTAAGATCTGACAGGGGAGGCATGGTATAGACATCTTTTTTAATCTTTCGCGTAACAAATTAGCCTTTATTTAGTAGTTTCTTAGAGGCAAGCAAGCTGAAATTTAAGAAAATAAAACTAGTAATTTTTGTATGAAAAATAGTCTGTCGAAAAACATTGCAACATGAAAATTTGAATAAAGTAATTTTAATGAAAGAGATGTTAAAAGACAAAGCATTAATATTCTATTACCTCAGTTATTTAATTATGAAATTTGAAATTAATAGACGAGACCTTCAAGATGCTAATATTTTACATAATATCCCACCTGAATTTATAGTTACTATAAACTAAAAATATTTGGACATAACACTTATCGCTAGAGTAGGGCCTAAAATTTGACCAGGGGCTTGAATGTTGCTGTTGGTTTTAATCTATAAAACTAACACCAATTCTATTTATTATTATTATTATTTATATTTAATTCCTGATATTGATGTACACTAACCATGTTCTAATGTGTAAAATAAAACATTACAAAATTACAAATTTCAAGAAAGATATTATTTAATTAACCACGATATTTCTTTACTTTGATTGTGGATTTAAAGTTTATGTAAACAAACATTTAATTAAAATATGTTATAAACACAAATTATATGGGTTTATTCCATAACCTCAGATAAATCAGAAGTTCAATATCAAAAAGTTTGAAAATTCATTATTTTATTTTTATATATAGGTCAATATTTAAAAAGCACGTTTTGATAAACATTAAATTTTGTATACATCTTACACAATTAGGGTTGAAACAATACCGGAGAAGTTTAACAATAAGAGCAAGTAAAATTTCATCACTTAAGATTTATATTTTTAAATGGTAAAATCAGCAATCTAGGGGTTTATACTTTCATTTTATTCTTGTTAGTACTACCACTATCAGCATTTATTAATAACAAGCCACTAATACGAAAGCTATGAGAACTGCGTTAGGACTATTACAGAAGCGCGGGAAGTGAGGTCTGTATTATATTATTTGTAAACCCTGGGTCGCAGACGGACTCGTCATTCCGAAAAATTATAAAGCGTGAGTTTTGTGTTTTATTATATGTCAGCTGTTATAAAAAATATCAGAACAATTTAAAACAATAGTGAACTATAAAATATTTTCCGACCACGAGTATTATAGGTACTTTCAGTTTAACGGAAAACTTGAGTATGTGTAACAATGGGGGGGTTACAACCCCCAAAACCCCACCCTGGATACGCCGATGATAGTATATAAATTCCCCACTTTTAAAGTGAAAGTAGTACGAAACTAATTATACCAAAACCGTTGTATTTAGTGACTGTTTTAGTTTTATTGGTTTGTTACTCATTGTGTTTTGTAGTTCGTAAAATAGCCGCTAACTGCATTTTTACTTACAATTGTGGGAAGAGAAATCGAAGTCTGTATAATAACTTTTCGTTGGAAAATTCTCTGTCAGGGAAATTTATTACTCGAAGTAATACATGGATCTACTTTGCAAATCTTTGTGAAATTTATGATGGAAACCAAGACACATAAACCTAAGTGAAGGCGGATGAAGGCAGTAAAAATAGTGTAACAAAGATTTCATGGTCCTGCAGTACCTAAAACTTCTGATATACGTAATTTAACCTTAGTTTTACAATTTATTATTAATGTTTATTACTATTCCAATTAAAAAAAATTTAAAATGCTTTCGTAAATACGCTCCGTGATTATCTAGGAAACATCGCACATTCAGTAACAAACCACTTATGATAACTAAGAACAAATAAATTAAAATAGATCAGACTAACTGAAGGGGGTACTTAAATGGACTTTGATCTTGAACTGAATGATAGCTTAAGATCGTTAAATTCAATAATGACTCTTTTCCTGCCAAAACGTATATAGGCTGTTCTATACGCGTGCATGTCGCGTCGGTCCCTCAGTCTAGCAAAACTATGTATTTCAGGACATATCGTCCCCGTCTTAGAGTTTTTATAGAATTAGCTAATTTTCTACGAAATTTTGTTGGGGACTTTTTTATATTTCGTAAGGTTTCAAGATAGCGGCGCGAACAAAGTTTTGAGAAGTATGTTATTATAACGTAAAATTAATTGCACAGTTAAATGCAAAAATTACTATGTTACAAACGTGATGTTTACTTCCTTAATATGATTCTAATTGGTTACAATCATACCAATCCACGTTGTTAGAAACCAACAAATTTAAGAAAAGTAATTAAAGAACCTGTGATTTTAAGATAAAAAACGAATACAATGACTGCTGATTTATAACTGTCTTTTTAACTAAGAATTAGTAAACCTAATACTGCTTTGCGAAGTGAGAAAAATTGTTATTGTAACGCAAAAGGTCATTGAATTCATTATAAAAAATTAAATCTTAACACTTTACATTGCATATTTGTTCTAACTGAATCTACTTCAGCTTATTATGTTTATGGCGGTGAATATAAAAATTATATTCATAATGTAATATTATTTATAGCCTATCAGTGATATTTCTCTAAAAATAAGTTTTCTTTTACAACTTTGAGAAAGAGATATAATATAATTCAAATATAGTATAAGAAGAATACATTGTTGACAAAATTTAATATATCTGAAAGTTTAAGAAACTTACTATGTTTCTTTATTTAAGAAACTGATTCGATGAATATACTCTAATTAATGTTTCAATGTCTTTCAGGAGTTTTAAACTGTTTAACGGATATGAAGTGTCACGTGACTAATTTGACTGATATTTTCAATTCTAAGCTTAGAATATCAGTGGTATAAGGAAAACAATTTGTTGTAAAGTTCTAACGTCAAATTAAATTTGATGATATAATTTAAAGTTCAGCACCTAGTTCCAGGCAATCGAACAAATTATTGTTGATTTCTCTTAGCTTATCATCCCGATAAGCTAAGTTAATAATAAATCATCCAGATCATCCCTAAATAAAGCCTAGGACCTTCAATAAATAATATTAATTTAAATTTCATAGTAAACATATGAACATATGTTGTAGTATTGTGAAAATATTGACAAAACTATTTACAAAAATCACTACATTAATGAATCTAAAAAATAATTCACCATTTGTTCATAACACCTCTACGTGATAATTTACATGAGAAACACAATTACAAAGTGAACATTCGTTATAATTAACTGTATTAGGCACTTACTTTGACGTAGTTTACCAATCAATGGAGTTATTTTTGAATTAATCCGGATGTTTTCAACGACATTTAAGTTAAATTACATGCATACCTGTACTTGCATGTAAAAAAAACCGATTTACCTTGAATTACTCCATTAACTAGTTTACTTTCACAATTTATTATGGTCTTGTTTTTATTCTGAACTACAGTATCTTAGCATACATCACTCATTGACAAGTATGTAACGATTTGTATGGGTTTTTGGAAGCAACGTGTCACCGTGCAGGACTAGGCTTGTAACCGCCTGCACGATGAACGCCGTGGAGCGACCATAATCCTCATTACACAATATTCTCCTGCCAGCTTTGATAAGTATTTAAAGTTATAATTTAAGGACGAATCAATAAAAGTTAATCGTAAAACAATTTATTAACCGCCAAAGATAATTTACACATATCAACACCAACCCCACGCCGACCTCCCATCACGACAAAACCCGCCCCAACATACTAACAATTTAGAATTTACAATCCCCCCTATAATTTTTCCGGCACCTAACCCCCCCCCTTGATTATTAAATCAATCCATAGTGTGACACACAATACCACAAACAAATAATTAAATTAAGACTTGCGACAGGTAAGTAAAATCTCCGTCACCGCCACTCGCCGATCAGACGTCTTCCCTCTTCCGTCACTCAATCTCGACTCCCTTATCAGACCACCGGTCCTCCATCCGCACGCGGCTTATCAGAAAGACCGGTTCTAACCGTTGATTCGGCGGTCTGATATATGTGGTGGGCAGTCACCACAAGTAGACGTAAAATTGCTACTTGTCGCCCACTGATATAATCACTGAATGGATAACCTTGGGCGCGTATTCCAGTGACGTACGCTACACTGAGGTTTACCGCAGAGGTTGTGCCGCATTCGATTCTGATGGTTTTTAACTTGTATTATACAGTACTACTAAATTACGATGCGATGACCTGAAAATATGTTCCCATAGTCCATTTAACTGTTATCGATGAACAAAACGTAGGCCCATTACTTATGGGCGTATATAAGGACTCATGCTCTCCTGAATACATAATACTGAATTATCACCAAATAACAAGATAAACATATAACATGCAGAATATAATGCATGTTAAAGGATGTCTCACACCAGAATTACATGTTCCATTCAGATAAGTATTTTGTATTGCTGAATAAACGCTTATAAAGCAGAGGGTTCCCATCAAAAGTCGAAAAGTTAGCCTACCTCTTCAACAGCAAATTATTTTTATTTGTATAATTATTATTAAATAATTAACTATTGTGGTATTAAATACAGTTTGTATAGAGAAAAGAATAAATGTGCTTGTTTACGTTCCTCTTACTGTATATTTTGCACGTTTAAAGTATATAAAACACATTTATATAGTATTTAATCAGATCTGAATATTCTGAAAGTTAACATTTTAGCTCATGTTCGGCATTTTACTCGTTCAGCTGTGATCCAGCCCTACGTGCGCCACGCCGCAACTCACTGCCAAGTCTTATTTTTACAATTTTTTAAAAATTTTGTTTGTTAACTCTCAGCGTTGAGCGATGTCGGCTTCGAAGTGCACTAAATATCGTGTCCATTCATGTTGCCACCTTCCCAGGATTTGGACCCGTGATCCCTTAGAGAGCCAAGACAGTCGCTTTCACACATCTACTCAACAGCTCTAATCATAGAGTAACGAATTGTATAATATGACTCAATAATTGCCCTAATGGTCGGGCTGCCCTGTCAACCATCGACTGCGCATTGATCAGTTTTATTAATTCATACTACATAAAAATATAGAAAATTAGTCCAAATACTATGTACTTATGAAATAGTTAAGCTAAATTGTAAATGAGGGCCATATTAAAATCATCATTCCACTTCTTCAACAAGTCACACTTAGTCCGGGTTTAAATTAGTTTATTTTAATTTTTTACATGAAGATAACATATTTCACAAAATTATTTCAGTATAATACAAAATTTAAAAATTTGTTTCTGTATCACCAGTTGATGAATCAGGGCGGACAGCTATTTAGCCGGCTGTCGAAAAATTACTTTGAGTTTTCTCATAAGAATAATTTTAAACCTCATACAGTTGTACACCCTTATTTTTAGTCGGAGGATTATAGAAGATGTTTAATTTAAAAGATATAGTTCATAGTACCCTAACGCTTTTATAGTCGTATAGTATGACCTACTGCATTGTTTAAATAATCAAAACTATATACTTTCCTACAACAAAAACCATTTGGATGCATTTTAATTACACCTTTAAAATTAGTCATCACCCATAATGTCAAATTGAGGGCGTAACACTGCATGAGGTTTAACTTTATTCTTATGGGATATATGGGAAAACTCAAAGTAATTTTACTACAGCCTGCTCTATAGTGTCTTACTACAGCCAACTACAATGTTGTCCTTGAGAGCGAGACAATAAGGCCTCTTTCACACACATCGAATTTGGACGTCCGATAAAATAACGGACGATATTTTATCGTTTGGGTGCCGCTTGCACACACATCGATTTTTTAGACCGTTCAGACAAGTTATTCGAGTATATGGTGTGCTGTAGTGAGTGTTTTATTGCTTCTCTCTAAATGAATAAAAAAAACGTGTTTGTTGTGGCTATGTGGTTCCTATACCGTGTATAAAGCGTCGTAGGATTAAGTGGAAGTGCCCTGGATACATCCGATTAATAAAACAAGGGAAACAGGTGGGAACCTTTCACACCCTTTTTTTTTTTGAAGAACTTCAACGTGATGGAAATAATTGTTTTTAATTTCTTTAGAATGTCTACGGTTTCGTTTGATGAACTTCACGAGAAGTCAAAAGATGTCCATCAAACACGAAAACACTAAAATGAGGAATTGTATTCCCCACACAGGAAAGGCTTGCTATTACGTTAAGGTAAGTAACAAATTATTAAAAAATTCTAACTAACACGTTTTTAGAGCTAAACTTTTAATTAACACTCTTCATGCATGAATATGAAATAATAAAAATTAAAAATTTGTTTACTTGTTTTTCTTGTTAAATAAAGCTTGTTTAATAACAAAAATAATTTTTGTCAAATTTTTTTTTGCGTCTTAGTTTAAAAAAATGGCGGACCTGACGTCATATGACAAACCGACAAGGCAATAGGAAACAAAAAAATGAATGTTACCTTTTTTATAAAATTGTTTTTATTTTTCTGTACATGTGACCTTAAATAACGTACTATATTTAAGTTATAAATGTACAAAAATGTAATTTAATCTCTTAACATTAAATATAGTCACATTTTGTAAAATAAAAAAAAATGTTTAATTAAAAAAAAATTAAATTTCAAAACTAAAATCAATTTATTTATTGAAATATCCATATAAGAACATCCTATTTACTATGGAAAGCTTCCAAAAAGTGTGTGGACATGACATGTAAACACAAATGTTTTACACTGGAATTTGGTTTTTTTTTTTCTTGCAGTGTTCTAAAACGCATCGTGCTGCTCCTGGCGTTTTCGACTTTCGATGGCCAGTGGTCAAACTTTGTCGTATCTCAGTTCCGGGAATTATGCTTACTGGTTACTTTTTTTAAAGAGTTGGAGTGTTGTTAGGAGACATTGATGAGGGCCTTCCTCTCTTCTTCGTGTCACCATAACCCTTTCGCAATGAGGGTGTTGGCTACAGATGATTTGAAAGACAAAGTTCCATTTTTCCATCAACCGATTTCGTGTAGCACAACCAGGCATTCACTAGGGACACAATTTAAGAGGTGAACAAATACTCTAAGGCACCACTTCTTAGACTTGATGCCATGAGGGTAATAAGTGCTATCATTCTGTCCGCCATGTCAACTCCTCCCATGGAAGGTGTACTCAGATATAGCATGAGGCCGATTGATCGTTCGTTATAACTTATTGGGGGTTTTCCCTGTAATTGACTGAAAATTTATGAAAATCTGTGCTAATTTCAGGAAGATCTTCTGGTATTTTCAAATACCTTCTGAAATATTCTGTTGGGCAACATCAACTTCAAATAGTTCATCACCTGAGAAACTACACTCCTCATCCTCTGACCCAGATGGAATAAATATTTCTCACTATGTAATTCCAAGTAATTCGGCAATATCACTATTATCCAAGACAGAAGTATCCATGTTTTCTTACACCTACGAAGAAGAAAAAAATAAAAATAAGTGAAACTATACCAATCTGTAAATGGTCCAATCGGGATAGTTTCACTTATTGCAATGGTGGCGTCATTTGCCACTCAGCAATAATTTGTGGCTAATTTTATTGTATATATAGCAATTTCAAAAATATATTTAGTAAAATATGTTAGGTATATAATACCTAAAAAACAGAACATAATTTTTCTTAACTGATAAAAATTCCTCATTAATCAGAAAAAAATGATGAAACTGCCAAAATAACCTCTCACTAATAACAAAACAAATGCTGGACTGAATAAAAAATGGATGGAAAATGAACTATTGCTTCCAATGTGCTGTAGAGTGGCTTTTGTTAGTACCTATGAACCCTCGAGTGAACTATATATGAGATAGAGACAGTTTGGAGTACATCTTACATTTTATACATATTTATTTATTTAGTGGTTTTGGCGAGTGTCAAATGACATCGTCATGCATGAAGAGGTTAATAATGATAATACAAATGTTTGTTTATATTTATTATATTTGAAAAGAGAAAGGCTTTCGACATGAAACAATCTTGTTTTATGTGATACGTCAAACTCAATTAATTTAAAATCTGGTATTAAAAAAAATACTTTGGTTGTGAGCTACAAGCTCTTTTATTACTGTACTTCAAGGGCTGAAAGTTTCATCGATATTTACAATATAAAACACTTCAGAGTTAATTTAATTCATGTGTACAATTTTATAAATTAACTTGATTAGTCCTAAAAGATGTGCACTGCACAGGGAGAAGGCGCAGTGAGAAGTGAGGAAGGACGGTAAAAATTTTTGTTCCCCTCCCCTTTCCCCCCCCCCATATGTCTGGGGAAGCGCACGAATGGACACGTACGCCACTGCAAACCAACGGCACCGTGCCGTTGCCGTCCTTACAGTGGCGTACGTGTCCATTTCGTGCGCTTCCAGACATATCGATATTTTACCGTCCATCCTCACTCCTCACTTCTCACTGCGCAATTAAATAGATTATACAATTTTTCTATTATGTGTTGACTTTTCATGCGCTTCAATTTATTTGTTTGGTCTTTCTTTAAATGCAAATAAATAAATATAATTTTTATTATATACCATGTTAGTTTATATTCCCCTAATCCTTGCGTTACATAGGTTTTTACAGGTTGTATAATACTTTTGTTAAACTTTACAGCTAGCAGACTATACAAATTAAAGTTGCTTTTGCGATACAAAAACTGTGTAATGTACAATAATTGCTAACGTTTCTTAATAATTTTTGCAGTGCACATCTTTAGGACTAATCAAGTTAATTTATAAATTGTACACATGAATTAAATTAACTCTGAAAGTAACTCTGAACCATTGTAATATCGATGAAACTTCAGACCCTTGACGTACAGTATAAACAGCTTGTAGCTCATAACCTAAGTTTTTTTTTTAATATCAGATTTTAAATTAATTGAGTTTGACGCATCACATCAAATAAGATTGTTTCATGGCAATGTCGAAAGCCTTTCTCTTTTTCAACTAAATAAATTTAAACAAAAACATTTGTATTATCATTATTAATTAAAGTTTAGCTCTAAAACGTGTTTTGTTAGTTAGAATTTTTAATAATTTTTTTTACTTACCTTAACGTAATAGCAAGCCTTTCCTGTGTGGGAATACAATTTCCTCATTTTAGTGTTTTTCGTGTTTGATGACATCTTTTAACTTGTCGTGAAGTTCATCAAACGAAACCGTAGACATTCTAAAGAAATTAAAAAACTTATTTCCATCACGTCGAAGTCTTCAAAAAGGGTGTGTGAAAGGTTTTCCCACCTGTTCTCCCTTGTTTTATTTAATAGGATGTATCCAGCTCACTTCCGCTTTAATCCTACGACGCTTTATTACGGCGGTATATAGGAACCACATAGCCACAACACGTTTTTTTTATTTCATTAGAGAGAAGCAATACAACACTCACTACAGCACACCATGCATTCGAATAACTTTCTGAACGGTTAAAAATAATCGATGTGTGTGCAAGCGGGCTACCCAAAAACGATAAAAAATATCGTCCGTTATTTTTATCGGACGTACCAAATTCGATGTGTGTGAAAGGAGGCCTAAACTCAACCTGCTAATTGAAACCGAGAACCGTCAATACATAATACTTATTTAGATTTAGTTTACTGTGAACATTTATAGTAGACTGTAGTATTGTAAAGCTCTTGACAAAACTATTTTTAAAAATCAATACATTAAAGAATCTAAAAAATAATTCATCATTTTTATATACATAAGAAACACAATTAATTGCAAAGTGTACATTTGTTATGATTAATTGTATTGGGCACTTACTTTGGTTTAGTTTACCAATCAGTGAAGTTATATTTGAATGAATCCGGATGTTTCAACGACATTGAAGTTAAATTACATGCATACTTGCAGAAAAAACCGATTTACCTTGAATTACTCCATTAACTAGTTTACTTTCACAATTTATTATGGTCTTCTTTTTATTCTGAACTATCTTAGCATACTTATCACTCATTGACAAGTAGATGTAAAATTGCTACTTGTCGCCCATTGATATAATCACTGAATGGATAACCTTGGGCGCGTATTCCAGTGAAGTAGGACTATTCTCAGATTTGCCGCATTCGAGTCTGATAATTTTTACTTGTATTATATTACTGAATTTATTATTACGCGACAATCTGGAAACATGTTTCATATCTCATAGTTCATTTTATTTTTACCTACTAACAATACGTTGGCTCATCACTTATCTTATGGGCGTATATAATGGCTCATGCTCTCCCGAAATTTGGAAGAGCAAACATTATAATTTCTCCTCCCGGTAGATTAGTTTAAGCCATAATACATTTATAAGGTCTTAAAGATAAACAAAATTATTGGAAGAAAATTCTCGAATCCCTGTTTTGGAGGGTATTTTATAAATCCTAAACCACCCAGTGTGTTAGTCCCCTCCAAAATAAGTTTCTATTTACACCACTGAGTCTTATTTATAGATGAAAAATTAAATTTTCTCAACGAAATTTCATTCACAATTTTTAGGTTTTTTCCACAATACCACATACTGTTTATAACTTGTTATAACGTGGAAATTCCGATTTCTCTTTGATTACAGGACGAGAAAGGATTTCCAATACAGTCTGATTTATTATTTACCGTATACCTTACTGCAAACCCTTCTCTCCTACAGGCAGTGACGCCAAAATCATACACAAAAATAGAGAGAGGACCCGTTTACTGGTTAGTCCCGTACAGTTGTTTCATGTCTAGCAACATCTGCCGATTTCAATCAGTAAGGGGTCGGCAGACACATTGAACGGAACAATGGAGTGACGTTGCAGGGGGCGGGTTCTCGGAAAATGAAGGCCGTGGCTTGGTTGACGCTACTCGCCTGACCAGTTCATTAGATCAGCTGAGCTATGTAGACAGCAGTGGTGCGCTGTTTACTGCTGTTTAGTCGGTGTTCATTCTCTCGTGTTATCATATTGTTTTTGCGTTTCGTCTGTTTACAGCCTGTTACCAGGTTCAGACCTGCTTCCTATTGAATCAAGAGTGTAAGCAATAAGTCAGTATAACTTTAATATTCCAGTAGGCATTAAAAATTATACTATTGAAATCTAGGAAGGTTATACAACTATTTCAAAACATAAGACTTTTACAAACGATGTTTTACTTGTATAGGGTTTTGTTACATTTAGAACAAGCTATTATACTCAATTCTATTCTAAAAATCACAAATCCGTCAGATAAAATAAATAGTCTACTTAATTTATTATTCAAACATGTACTTATATTAAATGGTTTTCAAGTAAATCTTAAGAAAATATGGTACCTTGTTAAAAATAATACATCTAAGTTTTTATGGTACAAAATAAATTTTAATATTTTTTAGTTAAAATTAGTTTTGCTATGCAGTAATAAAGGTGCATAGGTGACATAAGATTTATTTTACTATTCAAATCAATCTGTTTGTCAGTCACTGAAAAAACTTTCTCTTTACTAAACTATCATACCTAAATTAATTGTCAGAAAACTCAGAGTTGTGCTTGAAAATTATTTCTTTGAACTCTATCAAACTTCATCTCCCTGAATATTTTAAACTCAAGATTATTATAGATAATTTAATTGTAATTCTGAATAAACTGTAATTAAAACTATGTGCATATAAACAATAAGAATAGTGCAGTTTTTATTTGATTTTGCATGTTACTGCATGCCTAATGTGTTAACATCTCGAGAGCAACTTTTTTATTTGTTAAAACTTACCTCGATTAATTAAATTACATAAAAAATCACATGTTTCGCCAAAATGCTGTTTTTTTAAGCTTCCTAATGATGTAACATTCTAAACATCTAAAAGTCCATTAAGTACCTTATGTTTACATTACATTAGCATACGTCAAGTCTGCATAGAATTGTTTTGATAGAAAGATTTAATTTGATTTTATGTTAAAGTGCACTGGACCATGATGTAGCAACCTCGATTTTCCAGTACTTTAGTAGTATGAAAATAGAAAATACTACACTGGAAAATATTCAATATTCAAATAGAGACATTTTTTGTCATATTGTACCACTATTTACTATAAAATGTTTTGCAAATGCTTGCAATTAATTATTTATAACATTTCTATTACATCTATTTTAAATGCTACTCTAGATAATTTGGAATCAGAATGTAGGAGAAATCTTTTCAATAACCCATATAGCAAAACACTGAACAATTTCAAAGAGTGGCCTGGCAGTTTGAAGACATTTCTTTGGTGAAAGTATGGGGACATGTAATAAGTAAATAGTCCAGAAAAGAAATATTTAACAGACTACTCATATTGGTTTCAAAGCATAATTCTTTTACATTTCATGACAACAATGGTTATTCAAAGTTGAGTAGATAATCAATTTCAGTATAAACTAACAAACAAAGGCATAACCACACAACACACCAAATGAGCACAATAACAACTATGTTACCAAATGTTCATACACTGTGTACAGAATGTTGAGAAAAAGTGTTCTAAACATTTACAATGTAATTGTACTGATAAGAGGAAATTAGCAAACATTTTCATATGAATTGTTTGTTCAAAAACGTAGTCTGCATTTCTGTATCTGTTGTTGTACAGAAATGATAACGTTAAATTCCTTTGTTTGTAAAAATTATTGATATACTAACCACAGAAATGCTTTTTTGAGAATAAAATATGAAAAAATATATTTAAACCTTTCAAAATGACAAATATTTATAACTTTCAAACAATTTTTATAATAATTTTCATAAGCTTACTATATGTGGTTTTCAAGCAACAAATGTTATGTAAAAAGTACATGAAGAAATACCATTAATTAGATTGTACGATACACTGAAGAAAAAGGTATTATTCTGCATCATTTTTTGCCAACTTTTATTTGTTCAAATACCGTACCTACATGTAAATTTTAAACACTAAAAACTAATGTAGAGTATATATTTGTTATCAGAATATATAATTTTAAAATAACCCATAAAGATACAAGATAACTAGCGTTTATTTGTAAGTCATTTAAAAATGTCAAACAATAATACATTATCTCTTGTTATTGAATAATTTTAATAACTGTGTTTACTATTTATATTAGTTTTAACACGCCTAATTAACTGCCTGATGTTTAACAGTGTTCAATTTTAACCGAGCAAAACTATCTTATCTAGGATGAAGAAATGAATAATTGAACATAGAAACTGTATCAGAACAACTTTTATGCATTTGTATGATTTTTAAAAGTCACCTTATCTGACATATAAACCTCTGTTATATTCTGTGTGTTTTTTTTTAAAATTGCACAGTACTTTGATAAAATACAAAAAAATAAATTTTCTCTTTATTTTCTTGCCTTTTTACAGTATAAAGATATTACAACGTATATTTGTACTCAACCTTGTCTTAAAAAAGAACTATTATTATTCAAAAAGCAATAGCTCATCAAGGAAAGCAACTTGAGTCTTGTATTATTCATTTCATGTTGTTTATGAGGATTTCTTAATGATATTTAAATGACATATTTCTTGTAATTGGTGGTAGTTGTATAGAATATACAGGGTGTTCTGAAAAAAGGTGCCATAAGTCAGGGGTGATTCCTCACAATCAGACACTAATATATTGCTTGTCTGAAGGTCTGTTGCAAGTCAAGCTAATTGAATTATGCCTTTTAAAAGGAGGGATGGGCATTTTTTACTAGAAATCCCTCTATGGATTTATGAAAAATTAGATTGTATTCTTATAGTATGAAAATTGGCTGTTGTCACTTAAGCCTAACAATAGCTTTATATTATATAATGAGTGTTCCAAAGTCCCACCCTACCTTAATTTTTGAACGGTTGAAAATGTTCAAATATTTTTTGGAAATATTAAAATAACATCATGTAAAGATGTTCTTTTAATTAAAAAAACATTTTTTTTTTTTCAAAATCAACCCCACTCGTTCAAACTAAGAGGTATGGGAACTACTTGAAAATTTCAAATGGGTGTATGACCCATTTTATTTCAGTGCCTGAAATTAAAGGTTTTTATGAAAAAAATAAACATAAAAAACAATTTCCGACTACTCTCTACTACTTTATCCACTATGAGTACCATTTGAATAAAGGTTCAACTGTGTTATTCTGTTTATTAGAGTTCACTTAATGACCTTTAATTTTCACCATTATTGTTCTTTTATCAAGACTTTTGAAGCAAGAAGTGAAAGGATAGAACAAATGTTTAAAAAACTTACACCTCTCCCAAAAAATTGAGGATTTTAGAAATAAAAGAATTTCAACTGTAACCCCCCATCATGTGAAACCTCATTTTAAAGGTTTTCATAAAGCAGAGTATTGGTGGAAAATATAGCTTTATAAGTTGGTTCAATCCACTATAGTGTCAACTTAAAAATTTAACTTGTATATTTGTTGAAACAGTAGCCTTTTTGGAGAGAGTAGTCAAAATTAGTGTTTTATGGTAATTAGTAGTGAAACTACTTTTAATTTCTAGTCAACTACCTTCTGTTTCTACAGGGTGTTCTGAAAAAAGGTGCCCATAAGTCAGGGCGTTGATTCCTCACATCAAAATAAGAAAAAAGGTCTAATTAAACATAGGTCACCGAAAATGCTTAGTTACCAAGTTATACAGGGTGAAAGATTTCGTCTGAATTTCAGTTCCCCTGCTGCAACGAAGCCCTACGGGTATTTGTTGGCTGTTAATTAAGATGTACAATTTAGCGTACTTTATGTAAAATGAACTGAAAAATTTAATAAAAACCGTTTCAGACCTGTAGCTACAGTAATTTTTAAGATATGTGACGAAATACGCGAAACTTGGTCCCGAAAAACAAGTTACATTTAGGGTTGAAGCAGATTTACTATGTTAAAATGTTCAATAAACACAAAATATTTTTTTCACGGTACTTGTAGAAAATTTAATTTCGAAGAGAAAGATGTAAAATAAGTCTATAATAGACAAACGCAAACTTTAAAAAATAATCCTTAAAATTACATACAAAACGCATGAAAAATAGACAAAATCTGTTAAGCTCTCTACAAATGTAATATTGAAATTAAAACAGCTGTTTTATTAAAACAAATTAATGAGTTACTATTATTTTTTTATCAAGTAAATATTTTTAACAATCATACATTATCATACATAAAAAAGTTATCTGAATTATCATTCAAACAAAAAAGTTACACTTGTCCTAAAAACTAACCACGTCACAGTAGATGTTCAAAAATGTTTCCCCTCATTCAAAATATAAGCATCCAGCCGTCTTCTCATAGACTGCCGAACTCTTTCGAAGATCCCAGGTGTCTCACGTATCCTTTTTGAATCCCGTTAAACAATCCTTATTCGCAACTCTTCTATGGTATCCACAGGCGAGTCGTAGACAAGCGTCTTTAAATGTCCCCATAAGAAAAAGTCTAGAGGATTGAGGTCAGGTGACCTTGCAGGCCATGCTACTGGGGCTCCTCGACCTATCCATCTGTTTGGATATGCTTCATTTAAAAAATTCTCTTACTTGTAATGTGTAATGAGCTGGAGCTCCATCCTGCATGAACCTACATGTTGTTGCATGTGTATAGTGGCACATCTTCGAGTAACTCATTCAGATTAGTCGTCAAGAAATGTAAATAATTTTTCACCATTGAGCGTATCAGGTAAAAAACTAATAAAAATTTTATCACCCAGAATAGCAGCCCATACGTTTATAGAAAACTGATATTGGTGACGGTTCTCTGAAATAGCACGTGGATTTTTCAATTGCCCACTTGTGAGTATTGTGGGTGTTAAGAATAGCCATTCTTGAAAATTTTGCTTCATCAGTAAAGATAATGTATTTAAAAAAATGTGGATTTCTGCACCTTTGGATAAGCCAATAGGCATAGCTGAACACGAGGAAAGTAATTCTCGAGGCAAAAGAGCCTGGACCCTTTGATAGTGATAAGAAATGCAACTGCTGCTCGTGTAAAAATCTTCCAGACAATTGAATTACTAACACCGAAATCCAAGGCTAGTTCTCTAGTACTTCTTCCAGGATGATTCTCTATTTCGTCCAACACGCCCTCCTCCAATTCAGCTGTACACGTTGTACGTGGCCGTCCTGATCTACCAACTTTTTCCAGATTTAAAGATTCCCGTCTCGCTTAGCCTTCTATGAATGGAAGAAAACATTTTATGAGTCGGTAAACTGTCTATGAGGAAAATGTTCCTGATAGAGTCGTCTAGCCTGACGACTGTTGCAATGTGCAAGACCGTACATTAAATGCATGTCTGCCATTTCACCATTAGTGTACATAATATTCATATTACCTGCCATGATGAATAAGATATTAATTAGCTATCAAAAAATTAACTTCAACGGCACTCGCACTAACTTGTATTAAAGTACAGTTCAACACACGCACTTAATGAGCAATGGAAAAATAGCTGCTTGTAATGTTTATTTAAATTATTATAAACAATGTTACATTGTTAAAACATATGTTTTAAATATAAATTATTTTGTTTCTCAAATCAAATATTTTAATAAAACAGCTGTTTTAATTTCAATATTACATTTGTAGAGAGCTTAACAGATTTTGTCTATTTTTCATGCGTTTTGTATGTAATTAAGGATTATTTTTTAAAGTTTGCGTTTGTCTATTATAGACTTATTTTACATCTTTCTCTTCGAAATTAAATTTTCTACAAGTACCATGAAAAAATATTTTGTGTTTATTGTACATTTTAACATAGTAAATCTGCTTCAACCCTAAATGTAACTTGTTTTTCGGGACCAAGTTATCGCGTATTTCGTCACATATCTTAAAAATTACTGTAGCTACAGGTCTGGAAACGGTTTTATTCAATTTTTCAGTTCATTTTACATAAAGTACGCTAAATTGTACATCTTAATTAAACAGCACAACAAATACCCGTAGGGCTTCGTTGCAGCAGGGGAACTGAAATTCAGACGAAATCTTTCACCCTGTATAACTTGGTAACTAAGCATTTTCGGACCTATGTTAATTAGACCTTTTTTTCTTATTTTGATGTGAGGAATCACGCCCTGACTTATGGGCACCTTTTTTCAGAACACCTGTAGAAACAGAAGGTAGTTGACTAGAAATTAAAAGTAGTTCACTACTAATTACCATAAAACACTAATTTTGACTACTCTCTCCAAAAGGCTACTGTTTCAACAAATATACAAGTTAAATTTTAAGTTGACACTATAGTGGATTGAACCAACTTATAAAGCTATATTTTCCACCAATACTCTGCTTTATGAAAACCTTTAAAATGAGGTTTCACATGATGGGGTTACAGTTGAAATTCTTTTATTTCTAAAATCCTCAATTTTTTGGGAGAGGTGTAAGTTTTTAACATTTGTTCTATCCTTTCACTTCTTGCTTCAAAAGTCTTGATAAAAGAACAATAATGGTGAAAATCAAAGGTCATTAAGTGAACTCTAATAAACAGAATAACACAGTTGAACCTTTATTCAAATGGTAGGTCTACTCATAGTGGATAAAGTAGTAGAGAGTAGTCGGAAATTGTTTTTTATGTTTATTTTTTTCATAAAAACCTTTAATTTCAGGCACTGAAATAAAATGGGTCATACACCCATTTGAAATTTCAAGTAGTTCCCATACCTCTTAGTTTGAACGAGTGGGTTGATTTTGAAAAAAAAAATGTTTTTTAATTAAAAGAACATCTTTACATGATGTTATTTTATATTTCCAAAAATATTTGAACATTTTCAACCGTTCAAAAATTAAGGTAGGGGTGGGACTTTGGAACACTCATTATATAATATAAAGCTATTGTTAGGCTTAAGTGACAACAGCCAATTTTCATACTATAAGAATACAATCTAATTTTTCATAAATCCATAGAGGGATTTCTAGTAAAAAATGCCCATCCCTCCTTTTAAAAGGCATAATTCAATTAGCTTGACTTGCAACAGACCTTCAGACAAGCAATATATTAGTGTCAGCAAATGAGATAAGAAAAGTAAAAGTCACCATGTTCAGTCCTTTTATCTCTTTGGCTGACAATGATATTACCATAATATGCATGTCTGACAGTTGGTTTTAGATCAAAGAAGTTAAAAATATGACTTGTGAAAGCATCTATAATTTAATACTTGTCCCCTTATTGCAACTCCCCCATTTCGACCCTATCAAAACTAGTACAGTTATCTATTCCTTTCCTTAGGGAAATTCCTGTATTGATGAAACAAAACATTTAGGTTTGTTTTTATAAAATACAAATTAGAACTTGTCTTCCACATGATAATGGATCTTTGATAGATCTTTATGAAATAGGATATATTAAAAACTAATATCAGTAATTTTTGTACTGTTTCTTATTTAGGTATCAGATAAATCAAAATCTTGGATTAAATTATTACTGGACAAGAAATTTGTTTATAAATTCATCTTATGAGTCTTTAGCTTTATTGAAACATTGTTTTCACGGCTAGTGTTGCTACAGATGTGTAGGTCAAGGTTATGACTTTTTTTTATCAAAATAAGTCATTTTTTGTTTTGGACGATTACAGATTGTAAATGATCACATTTTGTGAATAAAAATCTTAAAATGGCCTTATGTTTCTTGATATTGTAATTTCTTGATTCAACTTAAAGTGTTTTTATTGGTCAATTTTGGAAAACCTGTAAAGAAAACAAACAAATTTGGATTTGCTTAATTTTACCTATAAAATAACATTTCACAAATTCTGCAACCAAAAGAATTAAAATTAAAAATCTCTTGCATAGAATAAAAATTAAGGCGGTATTTACCATAGTCATGGTTAGAAAAATGTACTAACACACTCTCTTGAAATGTCAAATATTTTAATACGGTTATCTAAAGTAGTTCCACTTGTTATGGATTGTGTGTTTTGGCAATTGACCTAAGTATTTAATTAATCAAGTAAAGTGTTCAAATCTTTTAATTATTTCAATCATTCTAAATGCTGTTAAGAGATTGGAAGTGAAGGCTTATTAATGTTTAATTTTACATAATGCATTATAAAAATTAAAGTTATTTTAACAATTAAACATTTATTGAAGTACATACACTACAATACTAATGCCACCGAAAGTATCTAAATTTGTAAACAATATTAATTTAGGACCCAAAAGAGCCTTTATGACATCTTGTTGCCCCATCCGTCTGTGTGATAACTCTTTACAGAAAGGTTTTAGTGACTTGAGACTTGGTACATGGGATCCTTTTGGTTCAAGGAAGAACCCTATTGATTAGGGTCACAAGGGTAAAGGGTAGCCTGTCTGCCCGTTTGTGCAATAACTCTTGATATAAAGGTCCTAGGATACTTGAAACTTGGGATATAGGTTTCTATTGGTTCAAGGAAGAACCCTATTGATTTTGGGGTCACAAGGGTAAAGGGTAGCCTGTCTGCCCGTTTGTGCAATAACTCTTGATATAAAGGTCCTAGGATACTTGAAACTTGGGATATAGGTTTCTATTGGTTCAAGGAAGAAACCCTATTGATTTTGGGGTCACAAGGGTAAAGAGTAGCCTGTCTGCCCGTTTGTGCAATAACTCTTGATATAAAGGTCCTAGATACTTGAAACTTGGGATATAGGTTTTCTATTGGTTCAAGGAAGAACCCTATTGATTTTGGGGTCACAAGGGTAAAGGGTAGCCTGTCTGCCCGTTTGTGCAATAACTCTTGATATAAAGGTCCTAGGATACTTGAAACTTGGGATATAGGTTTCTATTGGTTCAAGGAAGAACCCTATTGATTTTGGGGTCACAAGGGTAAAGGGTAGCCTGTCTGCCCGTTTGTGCAATAACTCTTGATATAAAGGTCCTAGGATACTTGAAACTTGGGATATAGGTTTCTATTGGTTCAAGGAAGAACCCTATTGATTTTGTGGTTAAAAGTAGAAAGGGCACTCCATCTATCTGTGTGCTACCTCTTCCGTTACGTTATGTCGAGTCCTATCGGTTTATCGATAAAAACTAGAAACATATTAACTTCAAACCAGTAGCTGGGCTAAGCCTCTTTGACACGATGTTCATATAAAACCATTTGAAATTTGTAAATACGGCTATTCATGAAAAATATTTCAAATTTTCTGTGATGAGGGTCCGTTAGACTAAGTTTTCCAACTATCTATCCAGTTTTTATATAAATATTTATTACTTAGTCAACAAAATTAAAATATTGGACAAATGATCTACTTTTAAGTCAGTATTATGTAAAAATTAAAAATTCTTTCCTCATTTTGAAATGGCGGTAAATACAACAAATAAATTTCCCTTTTTTTGTAATTTCTTGCCCTTCTCACAGTATTACGGTATTATAACATATTTATATAAAAAAAACACTGCTTTTACAACACAACTATTACTATTCAAAACACAATAATCAAGGAAAACCCAGTTTTTTAATATTAATCATATCATGTTATTTAAATGAGAATTCCTTAATTATATTTAAATGGCATTTCTGTAATTGGCCTTAGTTATCTAGAGTATAATAACATAAGGAAGTTGACTATAAATTAAAAATACTTTACTACTATTTGTTATAGAAAAGATGCCAAATATTTTTTTTATTGTTAGGTTTTTCTAATTACTACATCAAGAAGACTTATCATATGCTATAATTACCTTTTCAATAATTAAGTTGAAGTTTTTTTACTTACAGTGTACAGTTTATTATCATAATTTGAAATATATTGCAATAATTATAATCTAGGAGACCAGAGCAAACTGCATTGTGTAAGCAAACAACCAGTTGTTTTCCTGAAACAATAAAGGAATTTCTCCAAAGGAAGTAATGCAGCCTCACTAGTTTTGGTGGTGGTTGAAATGGGATGGTACTCAACGGGATCAACATTTAAAATGTCAAATTTTTCTCAGATCAAATTTTCCCTAGCTTGATACACTTGAAAACAACTGTCAGATACATAAATACTAATTATAGCACTGCCAGACAACTAGATAAAGAGTTTGAATAATAATCTGTCTATATATATCTTTTCTTCAGAAAAGATATAATTATATATTGACAGGTTGTTGTTGTTATAGATTGTAAATGATTGCATTTTGTGAATAAAATCTTTAAAATGGGCTCTCATAAATCTCTTAACTAGAAGATTAAGAAAACTGTTAAATATTGTGTATATTAAACTTATATAATTAAGATTTTATTGTTAAAAATACATTTCATGTTCAATTTAATTTAATTCATGTACAATTAATCAGTTATGACATGTCATACAAATAATCTTTACTGTTATAAATCTGCACTGATTGGTGATTGACTTTTATAAATTGTGGTCATTACTATCAGTGATACTCCTTGATTTATCTTCCAATTTATTTAACTTTTTGGTTAAAAAAAAGGAAATTATTTTTTTAAATACCAACTAATTTGGAATGATTATTCTTAGTGACTTCTACTTAATAAGTACAATATGTTTATTGTATTGTATAATATGTAGATTTTAAGTTAAATGTTGTAGTATATTTGGTTTGTAATAGTGTGTTTTTAATTTAGAGATCACCTACTGTGACAGGCAAAATTTATTTATTTAATTTTGTATAAATAATCAACAATTTTTTAATTCTCCAAGGTTTTTTTATGAACACCTATAAACACATGCACTCCTACACATCCACGAATTTGTTGGTTTTGATATATCAGTATATATTGATATGGCAGAAGTAGATAAGAGCAGATTGTCTTGTCATACTCTCATCATGTTTTACAAAACAATCCTTTTAGTTCATTATCATATAATACCTAGTTAATTCGAGTAGATATTATAAATATGTGGCAATGCTGTAAGCCAGTGTGGGAGGGGGATGAGGAGTTCAAACCCCACCCTCCTCTCCTGAAATCCATGATAATAATGTTCATGATGAGGTGGAGTTTGATGAGACCAAGGTTTCATACGTAACCAACCCTACAAAATGAAAAATATTTTCTGACTACTATCTTGATGTGTGGCATTAATATATGTGGTATATATAGGTATATATTATATGTAATTATATATATTTATTAATATATACATTACATAACATTCATACATTATAGCACTGTCATATTCCCTGAAGCCGTATGCAGTAAAAACAACAATAATCCATGGTCAGGACAAAGTAAATGATATTGAAAAAGTGGAAAAAAAAAAACAATTAGGAAAATATATGGACCAGTTAATAGGAATAGATTATAGATTAAGCAGCCATCAACAAAATTATACTAGGACAACAAGACAATCACAAAGACCTTCAGAAAAAGAATAGCAAAGTTTTATGGATACATACATAAAATGGATGCATTCAGAATCACAAGAATTTTCAATATTGCAAACACTAGTAGAAATATGGAGAAATGGGTAACAAAAGTACAGGAAGATCTTAGACGGTTTAAAGTCACAGAGAATGTTGTACAAGATAGACAAAAACTTGGGAACACCATTAAAAATTCGAAAATGTTCTCACAGTTAAGAAAAGAGGAACCAAATACACAGAAGAGCGGAAGAAAGAAACACAGTGAACGGAAAAGAGTTTGGGGAAAAATTAAAGTACAACCAAAGGGCTAGTAGACGATCATGATAGTACTCAAGTTCCTGCGCTCTCTTAAATTGGGAATAATTGCAAAAAATAAGAATAATAACATATAGATGACATAATTATTGGTACACACTTCAAGTTTTATGTAAGGTCTTTTATGAAATTACACTAAAAATAAAGTTGTTATAAAACTTTGCTAAAAATAAGATTGGAGAATTTAGTTAATAATAAGTACAAAAATCTAGGAATTCTTTCATGAATATGAATAAATACTCTGCATGTAATTTTGAACGAATGCCAATATTGCTTGTTAACTAAAAATTCTTGAAGTCCTGTTGTAACTTTCTATATTCTTTTACAGGGAACAGGTTATCTGGATACTAAAATCAGCCAAATATTATTATTAATAACTACTCCTATTTAGTGCAATTCGCACTAAACTGAGGCCAGTTTAAGTAAATGTAAGGTTTAAAGCTTAATTTGCATCTTCTAGTCCAAAAAATCATTAAATATGATTCAATTAAATATTATGAGACTTATTTGAAACAATGCAAAATTAATTAATTTTACAAATTTCACAAAATATTGTAATTCTACATATTGTTGAACTTAATGATTGTTTGTGCCTGCTAAATAACATTGAATTAATATGTATGTGTATTATAGTATCAGTATATTGAGTCAACAAAAAATTCTGTTTTGGGCAACAAGTTCAAGATGACTGCTTATTTCCAGCCTTTTTTATATGCCATATCTTATTTGTACTCTCACTCAGAGACAGTTTATCACTTTCTTTTCCAGTGATATCATTCATTTGAGTAATACATATGGCCGAATTCCATTGCTGCAAATATTCTTACACCAACAAAACAATTTGGTTGGATATTTTAACAATCTTTTTCCACAGGGTTTGAAGGAAAGGATAAATAATTTAAAAAAGTAGTGGATTATTGATAAATAGTAGTAGTTAAAGTTAATTTAAGCTATATAAATTGGTTAATTTATTAAATATCTTCATTCTAAAATCTAATTTTAATTTTCAGAATTTTGAAGAATGGCAACAAACGGTGTAGAGCCTCCAAAGTTGCCATTTGATGGCTTCATAGATCCTGGTTTACCCAGCAAGTGTACATGGAAACCTGGTACAACTGAGAAGGATCCTCACAGTCATGTTGAACCGTGAGTTTTCCATTTATTTAATTCCTAAGGATCATTTGTTGGAATATGTTTCCTCTTTTATCTTTTATCTTTGTCAGTGTAAGTTGAATAAGTTTCCCCACTAAGATTTACGTTTTCCTAAGGCATTTGTCAACAATCATAGCTAAACCTAAAAACTACCTTATAAGCCTGTAAACAGGTTATAGTTTAATGAGGCTGGTGGTGGTATAAAATTTTATACATGATAAGCTAATTGGGGGAGGAGATAGCACATTTGCAGGTTGATTAAATAAAAAATATATAAAATAATTAGATAACATAACAATCTATGCTTCAAATGAAAGTAAATGGTACACACCTTTTAGGTTTTTTATCATCTTAACTGCTTCAGTTACAAAAATAAAGAACGTTTAAGATTAAAATATATCACACAAAGAGTTAAGATTAAAGTATATCACACAAAGAGATAAGTAATTTCCTCATTGTCATATAATTATGAAAAATAAAATGAATTCTTCATTGTTAAAAAGATATTTATTTTCAGATAAAGCCAAGTACATCAATTAAAGTTACCACTTAAAGTTCTATTTAAGATAATGCAAGTGCACATGACATTATAAAACAGTTAGCTTTATCTAGTCAGCTCAATTGTCTTGTATTAGTCAACGTTAACTGAATGCCACAGTTTCTTTAGTGTATAAAACTACTTATTCTGGATAAAATATAGAAATTATTTATTCCCATGTTTTAAATTTAGAATAATTACAATGTCAAAGACTAATGATTACATTATTAACAATACAAATTAAAATGTAGAAAAAACTAATTTGTATGAAATTGATGGAATTTTCTATAGGTAAACTGCTTGCATAGAAACATGCGCGGTATCTGAGCAGCGCCGTGCAGTAGGGGCCCCCCTCCGTCAGGAGAAGGGGGTGGAGAGCAGTGATGGGGAGTGGGACCAGCATCTTGCCTCTGTTTATCGGCTATATTGGTTGTGACGCGCTCGCACAGTTTTTTTTACACTACAGCTACTTACCTATTCTATAACTATATTTCTTTTTTGTGTATAGGCCTATACAGGCAAGTGTTGCAATCTAAGCGCAAAATATTAATTGAACAAACTCATGTAGCTATAGATGTATCGTTTGGTCTTGACTCGCATTGAACGGGTTAGTTAGGTGAACGAATGATCCAAATCAGTCGAGTGTTTTTAAAGAGCCGTTCACCTTGAGCGTTTCATTCACTTTTTCCTGCCAACTGAATAATTTTGATATTTTTTCTAAATCAGACATACAGGTATTATTTTTAAGAATTGTTAAAACATAGTATTATAATTTAGTTCATTTTAAACCCCTTATACATAAAAATAGCTTAAAATCATATGGAACTAACTAAAACTATAGGTTATATGCGTTAGGTTACACTAGGTCACCAAAATCGTTCAATCATTTCTTTTGTTCACTGCTAACCGATTAAGATAATAAAACCGTAATCGTATAACAAGACTGGGAGAGAAGTGAGCCTGGTTATTATGAAAAATAGTGGGAACTTAATCGGTTAGATACTTAAAATGTGTTGTTATTTGTAAAATAAATTATTTTCAAACAAGCAATGTGTTTTCTTGATTTTTAGTTATTTATTTAAAAACCTTTGTAAGGGAATGAACTTATGATAAAACAAAGGCATGTCAATCAACCAAGTCCATTGTTCATAAGTATTAACATTTAAAATATTTACTGACCGGTTCAACTGAACGGGTTGCAGCAGTGAACGAGACCGACTGAGTCGGATTAGTCAGATGATCAGATAGAGCTAGTGCCGAGCAGTGGTGGGGATACTAGGAGAGGGTGGCATCAAAGTGGTGGAGGGGTATTTACTTCACCCTGCTTGAACTCAAATCACCCAATGTCTCTTTTTATAGGCGGTTTACCTATCATTGATTGTCCCTGAACAACTGTTTGTAGTACAGTCTTTTAGATATATAAATTTATTTGGGTTAAACATTGGTAATATACTAGATTTAAATACACTTAGTTATTTTTAGCTTTAAATACTTTGTAATTGTAACAATGTTGTAATGTTAAAAGTTCAAGTGGTTTGAATTTGTTTTCATTACATTGTTTTAGCCATGACCGGGCACACATTCTGCCAAACATTCTGCATGCTATAGGCCGGACTCCTATGGTGAGGCTGAACAAGATCCCTCAAGCTGAAGGCATCAAATGTGAAATATGTAAGTCTATAATTAAATTTGTGCATTCTGCATACAATTCTTTACCATACAACACTAAATTTGTATACCACAAAACTTAAGAATTGTTGTACACTTTTCCTCGTTTTTATATTATTATTTATAAATTTTAGTAATACAGAACTGTTAATAAGGTAATCCTCTACTAGAACTAAAAATAATCATTGAATTTTATATATATATATATATATATATATATATATATATATATATATATTATTTGTATTTTTCAGTGGCCAAATGTGAGTTTCTGAATCCTGGAGGAAGTGTTAAGGATCGCATTGGCTTCCGCATGGTAGAAGAGGCGGAGAAGGCAGGACGACTGAAACCAGGATGTACTCTGGTAGAACCAACATCGGGCAATACGGGACTGGGTGTGGCCATGGCGGCTGCCGTTAAGGGCTATCGCTGCATCATCGTTATGTCCCAGAAGATGTCAAACGAGAAGGTTCCTACATTATGATGCTCTATAATTTTATTCACAGTAAATACTTATACATACAATTAATCACGCTTTTTTTTAATGTGAAGCAAATGTCACCACTTCAGCAAAGTCAATTACTTAGGTTTAAGTACTAAAATAAACCTTATGGGGTAAAACTGAAGGTTATTTTACTACAGATATCTCAAAAATATAACAAAGTTTTAAATATTTGTAGTTACTCATCAATAATTTCATTATATTACCCCTATTATAAATATGTATCTAATACTTATAATTTTATCCTGTCCAATCCCTTTTTATTAATGATACACCCACAAATAGTAACTTAGCTGTTTAATTAATGTTGGATAATTGTTTTCTTGTCCAGTTGGCATATACAGCGTGGTCGGGATGCAGGGTTCATCCTGGACAATGATAGTTTTTTAAATATCAGGAAATTTAATGGATAAAGCAAGAAGATATCATAAGGATATATATATTGGCAAGTCACAGGATCACTCCTTATGATCTCTCCTTGCTTTATCTATTAAATTTCCTGATATTCAGAAAACCCAAATTAACTTGTGTTTTTTTAATAGGAACAATATTTAAATTTTTGTTTAATAAAAATTTATATGAATTTTCAAAGTTGTAAAGTCCTTTTTGAAACGCCCTGTACAAGATGATCTTTGAAACCTTCAAATGAGAATTTTTCAGTCACAAATTAACCCAGTAAATCTCCTTGTATTGTTGCCAATTTTCAAAAATGCCAGACAAGACTGTTGGTTTTTAAGGGGAGTCGGTTGACTATATAGCGCACATGTTTAAATTAGATAAGTTTAGGAACATGTTTCTCAATAACCAATAAACATATCAAGATAAGGTTTGTTTTATTTGAATCTGCTATTTCTTACCTACATTTACAGCACAGAAAATTTCCATAGCATAAATATAAGTATTAAAAATATTATTTTTTTATAAAAAGTCAATTTTTATCACTTTTTTTAATACATAACTTTTTTTAAATTATTATTAGACTACATACAACAATTTGCTGTGCTATAAACATTGCTCTAACTACGAGGAACAAAATTTTAAAAAAATCATCAAAATAAAATTGAGTGGTTCTAGAGAAACGTGTTCCTAAAACAAAGAAAAACAAGAATTTTCAGAAAACCCTTTTGAAGATTGCATATACATTAATCAGAAACATAACAACATTTAATGCATTCCAGGACCATAACTAGGGTTGTCAGGATCCTCCTCTTGTTCTTATAAGTCTTCTAAATGCCTTTTAGCTGCACTTACTTTCTGGCGACACTTTTTTCTCGATCTCTTCCACAGCTTTCTGCGCTTTGTTGATTCGGGGTGACATCAAATTGTTTCATTGTTTCACAACAATAGCATGCAGATGTGTGATCCCTAGTTTGCTCAACACTTCACATTTTATTATGTTCCCTTAGTTGAAACTTGCTACAGCATCAAATACACCTAGTTCTAATGTTTCCTTCATCACGAAGGTTGATTTTGGAACTCGCGACCAAATTATATTGTTCAGTGATCACTGGGGTTTTGAGTACCACCGTGCAAACATTTTGATAACAATGATAGATCTGATAAATCTCTAAATATTTGTTTCACCTCTTTCATGACAGCAGGAGCAATGTGTTTGTGATTGTTGTGATCATAAGTTTCATCATTTATTTTAGCTAGTTGGTACTTACACCAAGTATCTTGGCTAGTACTTATATCAGGCTAGTACTTGGTTCTGGTTCTTGACATTTACTAGGCACAATTAACTTTTTTACCACCTGGATTTCTTGTCCCTGTAAAGCACTTTGCTTTGTTTTTGAAGGTTTATGTGCTCTAGGCATTTTCACAAACAATAAACTACACATTATAACTAAATATTATAACTTAGACTGAATGCACGCAAGAAACACAATGTATGTGACAATAATAAACAAACAACAATTAGGGTTATGTCAAATCTCAACTGACTGTAAACAGATGGGTTGACAACCTTGTATATTCAAAGCAGCATAAAGCAGGTTGGCTAAACATAAGCCTAATAAAAAATATGCGCTTCAATAAGGATTATGTATGACAATGATGCAGAGTACATGAATTTTACAAGCCAAAATATGCTGAAGCCATTTACATAATATTATATTTGGGTGTGATACTGTTGGCTGATTTGAATAAAAATTGCACCAAATTAAACAGGAGAGTCTAAAGAATAATAAAAGCAAATAAAACGTTTTTTGGGTTTTTTTTAGATTTTTTGTCAACCGACTCCCCTTAAACTGCTCCTCTAAATCATAAAATTTATAAAAGTATTGAAAATAAAAAGTTTTTTTAGTTTTATTGTTTACACATTCAAATTTTAAAAGAAAAGGTGTTAAATACAATAAGCCTTTATTATTCAACTAATTCTAAAAATTTGTAAATTTGGAATAAAAAAAAATATTTTCCTGCAAAGAAAAACTAAATTTGTTATATAATTAATTTTTTGTTTTTATGTATGTAATTAATATAATTGAGTTAAATTTTAATTTCATTAAATCATAAAACTATTTAATTAGTATGATTCAATATTTCAAAACAAAGTTATGGAGAATCATAAAATATTATAATGCTTTGAAAATAACATTTTTTTATTGGTATAAAGGTGTATGCATTGAAAGCCCTTGGAGCAGAGGTAGTTCGTACACCCATATCTGCAGGGTCATACGCTCCAGATGGACTTATGGCTAAGGCACAGATGCTGGTCAAAGAAATCCCTGGTGCTGTTTTATTGGACCAGGTTAGTATGTTATTGATGATTATAATAAGAAACAAGGTTTCACCATATTGTTGTAAGATATTTAATTTTAAAACAAAATCCTTCATTAAATACGACAAAATCAACCAAACGTACCAAAATCATAGGTAAAAATACGTCTTTCTAGGATTCATATTTTATGTTTGATACTGTTCACCAGAAGACAGGTATGTGTTGGTTCAGTTTGTAGCTTGAACTTTAATGCTGCTGAGAACAATTTATTTTGTTTTACTTTATACTTTTTAAAATATTCATAAATATGTATGAGGTGAAATTTACTTTCCCTAAAGAAACATAGGATGGACTCACTAATTCGTCATCCAAATGATCTATGAGATCATAAGTTTACTATTATCATCCAAATGATCCATGAGATCATAAGTTTACTCTTGCAATGCTAAATATTGTGAGGAATTTTTATCTAATGAATAAATAAAATTAAAAATATAGTTAAACAGTAGTTACTTGAAAAGTATACTTCTAAAAAATAATACTTTAATTTTTGTTTAAAAATTTATTTTGTATTTGATATAACTTAAGTTACCATTGCAGAGTGGAAGTAGAATGTATTTAGAATTACTTAAAATTTATGTATGTTGCAGTATCGGAATGTAGGAAACCCCTTGGCCCACTACGATGGCACTGGGAAGGAGATCATGGAACAGTGTTCAGGAAAGGTGGATGTCATTGTCATGAGCTCAGGCACTGGAGGCACTATTACAGGTGTGGGTCGTTACTTCAAAGACAACGCCCCTCATGTGAAAATCGTGGGGGCGGACCCCTTCGGATCCATTCTGGCAGTACCACCTGAACTGAACAAAACAGATGTAGACTTCTATGAAGTGGAAGGGATTGGTTATGACTTTATCCCTACTGTTTTAGGTATGTTTCACATATCCTAGATTTGTAAAACTTATGTTGTCAACTCTTAAAATGTTTTAAGCAAAACTTTAACTCTCTGACTGCCTTGTAGTGCTACTAGTACTATGATTCGACACAGAGCTTTGTTTTTATTCATGCAGTAAAATTTAAATGGCTATGAATGTGTAATCTACATGTTCTAAATAAACCAAACTATCAATAACAGGTGCTCACAAGGACGTAGCCAGCAAGGGGAATCGAAGGGGACCAGATCCTCCCCCCAAATTTTCAACTTTTTTTAGTAAATGATTATTATTATTTAAATAATTCAGTATTACTGACATGCACTGCTAAAATATGAACTTTTTAAGGAACAAAATGGGCCCTTAATTTCAGTTCAGAAAATGTCAGATGTCGTGACAACCCCAACATAACATTTTTTCCTGGCTACGGTGCTCATATATAAAGAAATGTTTTCATCAATGCAGTCAAAGCATAATGCAAAAATAAAAATGGGTGAAAATAAAATAAGTAAAAAAGTACTAACATATTGCCGTGAGTTTGTCGTACTGTTAAATATAATTCACACACAAACATATATACAGCGCTTGATTCTTGAACTAGAAGTGGCGGAACTGTCATTTCCTGGCGATCTGGAGGACATGGAAAGAAAAAGGAGGGTCCAGAGGATAAATGTTGAAAATATGAGGTCTCAAAATGTGTTTCATGCATTTCTGAACTGTAGAAGAAACTTATATGTGTGAACCAAATGCTTATTTTTCAGATGGAGGTACTGGAATGCTGTTTCAGTGCATTCCATCCCAATCGAGCACTGTATATATATATATATATATATATATATATATATATATATATATATATATATATATATATATTTATACAATTGAGGCTTTAGTCTAAAATTAAAGTTGGTTTATGGAGAAAAATCAAATTATTATAAATATTTAATTGGTTGTCTCTGAATGGATAAGATGATTTTGGACATTTGCAATTGCTATATGTTACAAAAATAGAACACTGTGTTTTGAGGATTGGGTTCTATCCTCTTCTTTTAGGTGTGAAAACCTAATACATGAGGTTTAAGCGACAAATATATGTATAACGATGCACTCATCAATGTCAAAAACTTTATGATAGAATAAGTTGTTTGCCAAAAAATTCAAGTTTATTATTCAGGCACAAAAACACTAAACATGTTGAACACACCAGGGTAGGTGAGAGACAATAAAAAATCAATAATTGTACATTCTGTAGCATGTGAAACATCTAAATGTACTGTGCTTCATATCTCCTTTCACTATGATTTAATTAGCTACATTGAGTCAAATGCTAAATACTTCAAAAATCAAAATGAGCATTTTATCAGGTGAATGCTAGCCAAAATTTAATTCCAAATGAAGGGTGCAGGAGAAAAAACCAACTTAGTCCAAAAAAATCGATTTACAGATTATGATGCCATTCGATAGTCTGTGGTCCATTATTTTAAACATGCCAAAAAGCTGCAGGAGAATAACTAACTGAGTTACAAGATACAGCCATTTAAAATGTTGTACCGCAGGGGAAAAAACTAACTCAGTCCATCTGGTTCAGGGGAAAAAGCAACTGAGTCCACAGTCAGCTGACCTTAGCGCATGCGCAAACAATCCATACTCTGTGGTTCAGCTGTAGCAGACTAAACAACACACTCCTTATTGTCTCTGTTGTGTTAGTTTGTACTGTTGAAGTGAAGTTTTAGGTTATTAGTGTTTATTTGGTGTGCGTATTTGAATTAGCGTTGGTGAATATTGTGTTTAGTGCCCAATCACTTGAAAATGATTGGGTGACGGTGAGCTGCAAAGTGAAAGTGATGATGAAGCCACTAGGGTAAGTGAAGTAAAAACTACGAAAAAAAACGAAAAAATAACTGGGAGAGTTAGGGATGTCGCCAAAAAGCTACGGGCTTGCTCATATGAAACGGTGTGAAGATTGCCGTTGTAAACGATACGAATGTTTTCAACAAGTTACACCAGAAGAGAGAAATTCCTTAATTAAACAATTCAATGACATAGGGCGTGAAGGAGGTACCAATGCTCAAAACAGCTACTTGGGTGGACTAATTGCGTTGCATCCTGTTTTTCTCGGAGGGAGACCTCGGCTAGACGAAAACCAAGCTAGAATGAACGAAGGTTCTTTTTCATACAAAGTTAGAGTTGTGAGAGATGAGTCTGCCGTTGAGATCCCTGTTTGTTTTTAAGGCCTTTCAGTCTCTTTTTGGTGTTAAACCTTTTAGGCTACACAGAATCAAGCAGTCAATAATGACCACTGGTAAATCTCCTCCCGTAGATAACAGAGGAAAACATTTTAATCGACCTCGTAAAGTCCCAGAGGCTACACGCGAAGCCTATGATGAGCTTTTTTTGTTCTTTAAAAGGTAGACGGGCTCATTACAGCCTTCATGACAGTACCAAAGTGTACTTACCTGAAAATTTAAATGTCAAGGAGCTTCTGTCAATGTTTTTAAATAAGAACCCAGGCATGGAAATTTCCTACGAGACATTTCGACACACCTTTGTCACTGAGTTCAATATCGGGTTTGGATACCCAAGAACTGACACATGTTGTTTTTGTGACGAAAAATAATGCAAAGGTTTCAGGAATTGAAAGAAAGATTGCTGCAGTGTCAGTTGAAGAAAAAGAATCCCTACTTGAAGAAAAGAAAAAACTGGAGGAAGAGCAAAAACTGCATATTACTAAGGCAGATTGGTTTTACAAGTTGAAACGTAAAGCCAAAAAATCAGCAAAACTTACGCAATGAAGTGGAGGCTATTGCGATTGATTTCGGGAAGAATCTACCGACCCCCAACATCTCCACTAGTGGAAGTTTATTTTAGACGACAGTTGACATTTTACATCTTCAATGTACACATCTTGTCCACTGGGGAATCCATCATGTACACCTATGACGAGACTGTTGGTAAGAAGGGATCTGATGATGTTGCCTCTTTTTTGTACGATTTTGTCCAAAATTACCTGTCAATGGAAGTGAAAACCCTCTACATCTTTGCTGATTCATGCGGAGGTCAAAATAAGAACCACACTGTAATGAAGATGTTGCACTACCTCACAACTGAAGAGAAACGGTTTGACAAAGTTATAGTGACTTTCCCAGTAAGAGGGACACTCTTATATGGAAAATGACAAAAATATGGGATTAATCCCTAAAACAGCAAAAGCTGAAACACCTGACGGTTGGAGATCTGTGTTGGAGAACGCTCGAGTAAAACCATCACCCTTCACCAGTGGTTTCTTGCCAACAGAAAATGTTCAAAAAAATGGGGAGAGTTTTTGGCATCCAAAGACTACAAAAATAAGTTTCTCTTTGCCGTCAGACCGGTAAAACAACTTAGATTTTTCCAAGATAAATGTCTCAGCTTAGAATATCGGAAACGGATACAATGGGGCCTTTTTCACATCATCCATAAAGAAGAATGATAGAGAGAAAGAAAGAGAAGAAAAACAAAGAAAAAAGAAGAACTTGCC
>NW_025778366.1:0-74899 GCF_021130785.1 Homalodisca vitripennis | reverse complement strand
GTTAATTAGAAATTAATAGTGTAAACTGATAAATTAAAAACTTTATCTAACTTATGTGATCAAATCAATATTATTATAAATTGCCATTAAGTGTCTTTGTTTGTGTGTTTTCGTCCTTCTCAAATACACTATTCATTACGATTACACTAAAATTTTATTTGGGATATTATTAGGTGCCCTGGGATTGAATATAGGCCTATTCTTATTTATAACAATCCCTCACGCGGCTTACATTACTCTAGTCTTTAAAACAGTTAACCCCCAATCTCGGTCTTTAAAGTTTCGACAATACTAATTGAACAATAACCCGTTAACTGCAACTACCCCTTCTGGGAAAACGAATTGTTTTATAACCGGCAGGACTATAAGTTTAATTTACATAACCCATTATTTTGCAAATAAATTACGTTTATAAAGAGAAAGCTTATCGAGTAAGCTTGATATAATAAACACGTCTTATTTCAAACATCGCGGCAGAAGGCCATTGTCTTTTTAATGGGACATTGTGAATGTGTACATTCAAGGTATTGACTTAGGTTTCCGAGAATACACTGTAGGACGGCATATTTCTTGAAGTAAAAAAACGAAGGGACCATTTAAATTAGCACATTCAAGATTACGATTATGAACTTGTTCACACTTTAAATGAACCCCCTTAGAAAGAAAATCCACGCGCAGTTATATATGGAATTCGGGGTGGCTAATTCTAATAAAAATCTTATTCCACGACATTGCATGGCCACTGAATGCTCTACGCATTTTAGTACTCGCTTTTAAGGATTTGCGAAATGATGAGGAGAGTACCTTCATGATAGAAGATTGACTTGATCCCACTTGTTGAATCATAAAATGGGACAAGAATTGTTAATTTAAAACCTGTTCAATACCTAATTTCCCTGTCGTTTTCCTAGTTTGTTCCAGTTGTTTTGTGTTGTAAACATAAAATATTTATAAATTTTTTTTTTTTCAAAAAACGTGATTACAATGGTTTATTGAAAATTAAATAAATGCTTATTGCCATTTATGCGATTTAAATGTATTTATATATATATATATATAAGAAAATAAAAGGGTTTTAGGTTCAACCATTAATTAAATCATCAACAATAAAAAATGACCTTATGATGTTGGCTGTAAGTAAGTAATAACTCATCAAACATGATATGTTATTGTGTAATATTTGATTCAAGCCTGCATACAGAATGTCAATAATGTTAATACTGCCTTTTTCTAATTTATACGTTTGGCTAAAAATTTTTGTTTTAACACTTGTATTATCTACGCATTTTTTTATTAGTTCGCTCCATTTACCGTCTAAATTTAGCAACACAAATAAACTCATTATGTTAGCTATTTTTCATATGTTAAAAAACATATTCAATCAGCATCCTAAAATTACGTGCGTATAAAAGGCCTTCTTTGTTTCAAATGGACCTTTGTACATAAGTTATTTCTTTACGTTTAAAGTTAAATTTAAATTTGTTCAAAACCGAAGATTAAAAGCAAAAACACATAAATTCCTAGCACGAGTTGTAGTGTCATTACTCACCGTTCGCCGTAGATTGACCAAAGCGGCTGGATGAGTGAAAGGGAACCTCTTTCTCAAATAAGAAAGAGAGCAGAATCTTATTCGGAAGACAGGAATTATAAGTAATGCAAGAAAACGTCCTTCACGTCTCCTTATCCACCCCTCAGTGCGCCGAGAACTAATATTAAACTTGTTATCTTGCGGTTAATACCGCTTTTAGATAAACAACGTACACACCACAACACACACCACACACACACACACACACACTCATATATTTATTAATAATATATATAATTTTATTTATATTATAATATTTATATATTAAAAACAAGATTTTAATTATAATATTTTATTCAATTAATTCATTTAAAATGCCTTTATTTCCCCATGTGTCAAGATCTTAGTTAAAAATTGTTTGTCAAATCAACATTTTTCATTTCACTTTACGAGAATTACATCCAATAACAAAAAATAAAATAATAGTAATAAATTAGTATACGCTACACTAACATTTTATTCTGAGGTTTTGACATACTAAATAGTTATTGCTATGTTACATTTAAATAATACTATTATACATTGAGGATTTTACTTTAACCGTTATCTGCAAAACGGGCGTTTACTCTATTGAAAACTTCTGTTAATCTATAAATATGAATTATATAAATCGTCAATTTCCTTTTTTGTATTTCAAAAATATTAGAACAATCCCTTTAACAAAGTGGGCTAAAATTAATTTCCCCATTTTCAAAAAAACTTCTACTTACTTAAAAATCCTTGCGTTATACTTTATAGGAGTAATAAGTTAATTCTAAAAACACCAAACATATATAAACTCGAAAAAATAAATACTGAAAAAGCGCCAAAATGCAGGGGTGTGTTGGAGGAATTGTTTATTACCGACCCGTTCCCCCTAACCAATCTAGTTTACCCGCTACGCCTTTCATTTTGCCTCTGAGACTATGAATAAACATAGGCCAGAGAGACTCGTTGTCATCCCTAAACCTACCGCTATTGTAAATCCCAGTTATCCAAAGTAGACTACCAGAAAAACCCTGCAGTCTTACTTGTACCATTTTCCTTTAAATCCTCATACTCATTTCTTGAAGAAATACATGATCTTATTTCAACACATATTTTGGACAATTTACTAATACAATTCTAAAAATTTTTATCATATATTATTCTCCAATCCATTAATTAGTACATAAATTTTAAATTTGCATATGTATTAGCATGCTATAGGAAGGTATGGTTTGAAAAAAACTACTGATAAACACAATTTACAAATTAATTATAACAATTAACCGTGGAATTTAAAAAAGCAGGTAAAAAAGAATAAGGAACGGTAAAACAGATGTACAAATTACTCCCTAAATGAAATTTTGACCAAAACTTAGTAATAGAACGCGAGTTCAATGACAATGGAGATAATTCAACGTAAATACCACTAATATCTAAAATAATAACAGTTTATAAAATGGTAAGAAATAATTTAGTTGACTCCTTCATCTCAAGGAATTCACACGGATGCGGTTATGTGCAGTTGTTAGACAGGAAAAACATATTGAAGGCGCGGTGTGTGTTAACAGGTGAGGGCACAGAGGACTGAACTGTGCTGCTCTTCCTTTGGCTAATCACATCCACAGTTCAACATTCAGTTACTTAAAATTTGTAATATTTTTTTATCGCTTAGTTTCAACGCTGAGGTATCGTTTACGTCTCATATATTTGTTTACCACCTTCAATTTCTATTGTATTTTATCACCAAGATGTTTGTTAATACGAAAATCAACTTATTTATCGATTTTTTATATTCCCTCTATGAAGGACGTTTTACTTAGAGTTATGTAATACAGAAAAGACATATTAAGCCTATAAGCCCATTCGTAAAGAGGAGCAAGTGAAGGTATCAAGTGACAAATATTTGTGTGTGGCAACACGTTGAAGACACGTTAAAAATCTCTGTATATCGGTGTACATTATACAAGTTCATGCCGCTATTCTCACTGACTATTTTATAAAATTAGTACGGTTGTAGGCTTTAAACAGGTCGCACAGTTTCCAATTACAGTAACATTTGTATATGAACCTTATTTTGTGTGTGTCGTGTGTTGTCTGTGCGCAGTGTATGAGAGAGTGAGAGAGAGAGAGAGAGAGAGGAGAGAGAGAGAGGAAGAGAGAGAGAGGAGGGGAGAACTGGAGGAGGAAGAGAGAGGAGAGAGAGGAGAGAGAGAGAGAGGATATGCTGAGTATGCTGCAACAGTAATAAGGCTGTTAAATATGTCGTATGTTTGTCCTCATTATGTTTTTATTTTTCTTTTATTCTGATCACACCCACTTGTTAAAGTTGATTATCATTAATTTTTTTTACATAAATTATATCCAATTTTTTTTATTTGTCTGCCAGTACAATTCATCCATCCAAATTTTTTAATTTGTCATTACTACATAATACTGTTAAAAGTTAAGATAAAGGTAAAAGAATTCATAAAGTAATAAAACTTTTAACAGCCAATCAAAATCGTAATATTAAAGATGACTTTAATAAGTTAGTTGTTTTTCTTGAAATCGCCCACAGTTAAGGAGATTATCGTGAGATCTCCACCGGGATTCACAAGGTTTCTTGGCTAAGCTTCTCGTAACGGAAATAGTTACTGCTTCCGTAATAAGAGCTTAAATAATATTTATTTCCGGATTGAATGTGGAACTTCCCTGATTAAAGTTTACAAGTGATCACGACGCATATTAACTTTAACACGATCTTTCCCTTCACCTTATACAATTCTATTATAATCATGTGATTCTGACAGAGTAAGAGTTTTATAAAACGTTTATCTATTAGGAAACATAACGTTTTATGTTGAGTATTTTTATAACAGTTATAGATTGATGGCTATATTCTTACAGTACGATAACATTGACAACCTTTGTAATTGTCTGTTGGGTTCATACATCTATCAGCGGGTTAGCCTATCTGTCAGGCAAGTATGAGGTGTTACCGATAGTTACTCACCACTAATTCATTTTATGTAGCGTCCAAGTTCGAATTGATAATACACACTGAGTTCCCATGCTATGTACAGAAACACAGGATATCCTATAAGTATTCACCGGGGTTTTTGGGCAGATGCTTTTTTCACTGATGGAACAGGAGAATTTTATCCACATCAAATTTCGTAGAATTACCTTCCCTTAAGGTTTTCAATGGTTTCAGGCAGTATTACCCTGCACATATTTTGGAGGAAAAACGTCTTGGAATCCTCTTTCTGGAGTTTGCGTTGTCTGCTTAGAACATTAAATTTGGGGGCTTTAATTTTCTTCCACTGATTTTTTCTCTTTAGCAAACGAAGCATCCCCACCACAAAGAATAGTTTTTTTAGCTAAGTCTACTTAATAAGTTCTAAACATAGTGATGGGCCTGTGAAAGGGTTTTTTTATTCGGATGTATTTACATTGTAGTAAAAAATACTCTTTTAAACCACGCGGTCATTAAAAAACCCAATTGGAAACTGTTTTTTAGTTAAACTTATTTAATGTAATATTAGCCCTTAATAGTAGTTTTTGGTTGTTATCTTAACTATTAAATAAAAAATTTTTACTTTTAGATTTAAAACATTCTAAACACTTCTTTAGTTTATTTCTTATTAACAAAAGGGCTGTGCCTGTATGTTAAAGGCCTTCTGTAGAAACTCCGAATGTAGGGGAGACAGATTATTAGTGACATTGTGGGCATTATAAAATTGGAATAGCAAATTGGCCGGTTATAATGTTTAATATTCACTCTCGTGTTTATTCCACTGATATAACGTAGTAACTGTTTGTACGTGAGGGCACGTGGACATTCTTGGTTATGGCCCCCACCCTTCATGTGGGCTTACTACGCTATATGGAAGCTGTATCTTTGCACCCTCTTATACGATTCGATTTTATGTTAATTATTGTAGCTCGACTACAGTAGGTTGCAATTACATACACATATTCTAATGCTCAAATTTTACTTTTGCCTTCATATTTATTTTAAAAAGAAATACATATATAATCCAACACTTACTTTATATTTTTTACGATTTTGTGTCGGGTAATAACTATGTGTAGGCTTCAGCATGCACTGTCTAGTTGGCTCAAATTTTAGCAATCTTATACTTACACATTTCAATTTGCAAGTGTAATACGAAAATATTCAAGCATTGAATACAACATCCATCCAACCAAGAGATGAGGAAACATTCACAGTGAACCTAACCTGTTGCAGTTACGTTGTGTGACATGAACCATGTCGTTCGTTTACAATTACGCGGTGTGGTACCCGTGAGTTAGATCCATTTGTCACTTGTAACGGTTTACAAGAGAGTGACGTTGAGTAACTGTGGATTCATGTAATCCATAAACACTTTGGTTTTCGATTATATTACTTTACAAGTAGAAGTAACCCACAACTACGTGTTCGAGTATACACGCTTCGCTGATCTGGTTAGTTTTGTAATAGTACAAGTCTGATAAACATATTTATTATTCGCAGCCTGGTTAGGCAATGTTGTAGGAAAATTTATATTTTACATTTCAATAACAGCAACCAAAATATAAAATTTGAGTCAGGACTCAGTGGAAGGGAATAGGTTTTCAACGAAATAACAGCCAAAATTCCACCAACTATGTTGAATTCATTTCATGACTATTTGGAATTAGGGTTTCATACAAGAAGAAGTCTAACAAGGAAATGATTTCTTTGAAATAAATTTGCCGTAAAGTACAAAAAACATGGATTTTGCTTATACAAATTGAGTTTCATATCAGTGGTTTAACAAGGAAAGAGGTACAACCTCTCTTCTGTGCCGGTTAATTTTGCGCATTGCGTACATTTGTTAAATAATTTTGTATTTTAAATATTATAATAAGTCATAAGTCGGTGTGTTTCAGCAGTTGTGCAGCATGCATAATATTTATTAAGCAAAAAGGAAAAAAATGTTTTGTACTTCAAAGCTAAATTGTACTTAGGAGTTTTTAGTACGTGACAGTGATTTTATTTACACATTTAATGTTTTTAATCATAAGGAATGATTCCTATAACTTGGCTACTGGAGGAACCGTAAACACAGTGTTTTATGTGTTGGTAATCGTTATGCTTTATCTGTTAATATGTCTCATACTAAAACATAACCCCAATTGTAAACAAACCTTCTTAAGAGTGTTACTGTTTGTTTAAAATTGAGTTAGTCTTCGATGTCATCGATGCTATCATGATCTTCCTATAAAGACCCGATTGTAAATAATTTTCGTAAAGCGCTTCAGCCAAATCCCATGGATAGTAACATGCACCATCATACATTTCTCTCGACACAGAACTAGATGGTGTTAGGTAGTAATCTAGAATAAAACCATCTCAGTAATACCACATAAAAAAGTTCCGTAACGCCCTGCAAACACTCCATACCAATCTGGGATTAGGTATATTAACCATCCGATTAACAATAACTTTACTAACATGTACGTAGTAGAGTAAATAAAGCACCATAATCAAAATTTTCTGGACCAGAATATATCACGAATAAAATCACCTAGTAATACACAAAGAAGTCGTAAGCCCTGAAATTTATACCATCATAATAGCTTTATACTATTTCTCCCATCCTTTAACTCTGATAACTTTACTAAAAATGTACGTCGTGGAGTAAAAATGCACCATCATCAAATTCTTCCACAGAATATATCACAAATAAAGCTACCTACTAATACAGGAAGTTCGTTAAAGCTCTGGGACATCGTCTTACAATCAAAGTGTGGCTACAACTTCACCATCATCACCGGGTGTACTTGACTTTTTAGGTATCTTTCCATTTTTGGTTTTTTGTTGGGGGGGGGTTTAGGCTCGGGTTTAGAGTTGGTATCAAGAGTGATTATAACGTAGGACACGTTTGGTCTACGACGGAAATCCACACTCGGATTCCTCATGGTCGTTGCGTCCACAACTGTTTTCATTTTTATCAAATCAAATAACCTCGATTTTATCCTTACACATGCACGTGAGTTCGCATATCAATTGTGAATATGGCATAACCAAATGCACCGTTGACGATCAATTCCACACCGTGGGTGGGCTCACTATCTAACTCACCAAACTCGTTTGCTGCTGACCAGCGTTATTTATGCGCCAACCAATAAATTAGTTGCTAATATTGTTTGAAGGATGACTGAGGTATTTCTAATACCATACATTCGTTTGCCAGATAAAGTTTAGGGGACAGCCCACATAAAGGTTAAATACTACTTGTGTCCCCTATACTAACAGGAGATTGGCTACACTCTCATATATTACCCTCACTAAAACGCAGGTGAAAACTCGAAGTATTTTGGTGTGTGACTTTCGACTTATTACTTGTTGCTATTAAATCTTCTTCTAAAATTATTGAACTTTTTTGTGAGTTTAAAAAAATTTAGGAGGAAACACCTGTTTTTTTGAAACCCCAAATTTTTTAAAAGTTTATCACATTCTAAAATAAATGTTTTTTCCAGATACATCTTTAATAATTGGTTTACGTTGTTTTAATAATGAGACATTGGAATTAAAATTAAATGCTATTGTGGCAAACTATAATTAAACAATTCAACGTCATAGTTTGGTTATGGGGAAATTTCCCCGGGCTCAAAGTTCCTTTATTTTTTTTTACAAAACACGGATAAAATGGCGATTGTTTGTAAGCTGACACGCATATCAAAGCAAAATGATGAAAAAGGAAGGTGCGTGCGCATCAATATCCCTTCCTATGTTTTGTGAGGAACAAGCTGGTGTGCGTGGATTTGCCTACACTCTCATAGTTCGAGCGCTACAAACCGCACCAAAGTTATCAGTTTTTTCATTTCCGAACAAAATAAAAATAAAGGAACTTTGAGGCGTTCACCAAACTGTGAGTTATTTTTTCTAGTTGCACAAAATAGCATTTATTTACTCCATTATCTTATGTTAAACAACGTACTTAATTTTTAAGATGATCTGGACATTTATTTTAGATGGTTATAAATTTTAATGTTTAAAAAAAACAGGTGTTTCCTCCAAAATTTTTAAAATCACCAAAAAGTTCATATTTTGAAAGATTTTTATACATAAAGTCACACCAAATTACTTCGTTTTTTACTGCATTAATGGGGAAATTATAGAAGTTAGCCAATCTGCTGTTAGTATTAGGGACATAAGTATTATTTTGCTTTATGTGGGGTGTCCCTAAACTTTCTGGCAACACTGTACATTGAATTTAGATTTTATGCAGAAGTTAGTTAACACCTCATTTTAATTAAAATACACTGATAGGAAATTGGATATTTTATATTGTATCTGATGAAATCTACGGACACATTTTATGTAGACATACTCTAATAGTATAAAATATAAAAAAAGTAAAGTAACGAATGTCTTTTTTTACCAGGCGAAGTTAGAGCTAAGAAGCCCTCTCTAACACTAAATAAAAAAAAACTAAATATTCACTAAATATTTTTGGAGACTATTTGTATCATTTTATTTTTTGTGTGGGTGTACGAGTATTTACATTTCCATTAAATAATTCTTCTTCTTTTGCAATAATCCAATCAAAATGGCGAAGCTCTGAGTCTACACTTTTCAATAACAAAAGCTTGAGAGAGACTGCGTTTGCAAGAATATAAATATCAAATAATTACCAATGATTTGTACCACCTTTTGAAATTTGCAAGAGCCAGATACACTTTTAACGCAATTAAGTGTGTACACAAAATTATACTACGGATAATGAACTCGAAAAAAGCTCTATATAAAAAAATGTACGAATTGTAACTGTTTGTAGGCCTGAGGTGAAAGAGTTTGAAGAAAACATATTATTTATACTACGGTGAAAAATGTAAGCAGGTTAGGAAGCGTATGTTTAGGAATTGTAGAATTTTGTCGTTTGAATTTTTGTGAATACTTGATCCATTTCATGCTTTGGAATCATAAAAAAGTTAAGCTGCACTACATTTAAAGGGGTTTCAGTGCAATTTCCCAGATATTTATACCAGCTTGTTTAAAATATAGTTATTGTCAAATTGATAAGGTAAAAGTAGAATAATAAATTAACTTTTATTTGAGATACAAAATTAAGTGACGGAGGATTGTTAGCTCACAGCACCTGTATGAATGAGCGAGCTTGATCAAAATTGATTCTGTACTTGGAAGCTGATTTAAAAGAGAATGTATTAATATTTGCAAAAGTTCAAAAGTTTGTAACAATACAAACTTTTCCGCGTACTATACAGTTTTGAATTTGAAAATAAGGAATTACGTCTAACTCATAATAAATATATTAAAATATGAGTTTTTGAGTTTAATTCTGACCTCAATAATTGTTTTTTATTTCACTCATTAGTGTAGTACGTATCATTGTAAAATTAGAGAGGAAACACTAAACCGTTGCAGCGGACACAGCACTATCATAGAGTCTCTAGAACGATCAAAAGGACCGAATTTCTACTAATCCAGGCTAACATTTTACTATTGCTAATATTAAGGTCTCAGACCTCAAAAGTTATGATTTTATGACTAATCATTAATCATTTGTCAAAACCCTGACTTCTGAAGTATAATCATCACTACATCACTACATACAATACTCAGGGCCGGGTCGTGTTCACCAGCTCATTACGCTGTACAGGTCAGCTGTGTACTGTTTACCTAACACTTGATAATTGTTTGTCGCGAGGTGGATGATTATCATTGTGTAATATTTCCACCTTGTTTTCTTCATCCTTGCAAACTCTATAAAACATCATCGGATGCGATTACTTCTTTGTCACTTTTTTATTATGTGGCCACCCCAGAAAATATCCTATTATTCATTTCTAAGTGCACAAAAAACCTCAACCAAATATTTTGTGTACATAATCCGATAAGATGATAAGAAACCAATTCAAAGGTAAGTAAAATATTACTAATATTTTATTTACAGTTTGGTTCTTCAGCAATTAGTTATACAAAGTTTTAGAATCGAAATGTACACTAACGGTTACATAACCCTTTTAATTTTGCCTAGTTGTTTCATTGTATGAAAAATATTAAAGTCATCTATTAGTAATATACCGCGAAGTGTAGTTGTTCACATTAATACAGCAGTTTTAGTTTTAATATTAAAACTATACTTAGTTTTTTAATTAGTTTTAAAATATTTATTAAGCTCTGCGGGATTTTTGCTGACTAAATTACCTTTGCAGAGCAATTAATCATGCCCTTGATAACATATTTAGTAATCAGAGTTTCGTTTTGGAAAATGTTTTTAATGACTTATTTTATTTCTTTATCAAAACTAAAAACCTAACGGAATGATAAAGTTACTTTATATCACAAACAGAGAAATAATAAAGTTATAATGTTCATATGCATATTTCATCGCCTTCGTATGCATGAGTTATTTGTACAGTATTTTTACAATAAATAGCATAATAGTATATGTACTTATATATTTGATCAGTTGTAGACAAATATTTTTAATGGTTCAGTTTTAAGTTTTTTACGTGAAAAACAACAAGCAATATATCAAAGCAGTTTTTCCGAACTATTTGCTTTTGGAGTTACATATAGATAACCTGTATCTGCTGGCTTTATTACTTACTAAGCCCAGGAAAAACACAAGTAAGCCGAGGTTTATACAGTATTTACAGCTCGGTTGTTGTGATGAGATTTACGTATGAGTCTCATGGGTATATTTGAGATGTTTGACGCCAAGTCCCATAGGTCCTCCGGTTGATTACAAGAACTCATTACTCACAGCCTACTGGTATTACGCGCGATAGTTATGCAGTAGAAACAGGTAGTTTAAATTTATGGTTTCTGTCCCTAACGTTTTGATCATAATAGAGTCAGTATACCAAGCTAAATTCAGAGTAAATTGACCAGAATCAGCTGTAAAGTCGGAGGGTAACACGTTGAAAGGTAAAGGGGGCTAATCCGGACAGTAAAAGGGAGGTTTTTAGACCGTAATGAAAACACACTTATGGTGATCTTTCCCCCTGTCAATAGGATAGGATTAAAAATTCCAGGTTACAATTCACTTGAAAATAAAAAATAGATGATATGACGTTAGTGAATTAGAGGTGGTAAAAATCTTACTTCTTTGATAGTTTTTCTTTCTGGTTAAATGAAAACCACTTCCGATCATTTTTATTTACTTCCGATAGTGTAAGAAGCGTATGAATTTGTTGTGTAGATGAAGAAAATGTATATTAAGTTGGTTAAAAATATTTACTATGGTTAACAAAACAACTACTCTGCCCCGCTATAATCTCATTGTGTTTGAAGGTATTTCGAGTACGGAAGTCTGTCGAGGGCATAATACTAATGTGAATCAATGCATATTTTTAGGGACAGCTGGATATTTTAAAAACAAAAATATAGTTTCTGTACGGGTTTTTAACCTCACTGAAAATTCCAATGGGAGATCAGACTTTCATGAAAATTAGTTAGTGTTTCTATGAAAGAAACGTGTCTGTCAGATTGATTTTTTTCCAGGATAGAATGAAGTAACAAAAACAAAACATATAGGTAGTAAAGGGATTAAAACCGATTTATATCTTCTATGGATAATAATAAAATTAAAAATATTTTGTTCGTCTGTTGGAAAGTATATTGACGCATGTGCAGTCAAATTTAATCTTTCTAGGGGATATCCAAACTTGAGAGAAAAATTATATATAGTTATTCTGGGGATTGTAACCCACTACTTAAACCTTATGAGATGTTTGAATTTCAAGAAAATTTATTAGTTTTTACTTAAATCAGGAGGCATACGTGCGCCAAATTTCAACTTTATGAATTTCTAGAAAGTTTACAAATTAGTGATGAGTGAGAGGTTTGACATTGTTATACAGAGATTCTCAATGGAATTATTTCTAGATAATATAAATTACCATAGAGTGTAACTATGTCTTTTGCCACTCTCAAATACGATATTTACTCTCAAGAAAGTAATTAACTAAATATCTATGAAACAACATAATTAATTTATAAAACAAATGGTAACATAATATTTAATCCTCTCTTCTGTCATAATTAAAAAAAACTGGATCTTCAATGTAAATAAACTTGGGCAATTTAATAGTAAAAAAAACATTATGTTGCAATTCAAACAAAACCATTTGAGCTGACTCAATGTACGAAAATGAATTATATTTCTACAGGTTAAAACTCCTAATTTGAGCAGTAAATAATTTGTTTGGTAGTTAAAAAATTAAAATCGCTTCTAACAAGTAAAAAAGGGCGTAGTATAAATTTTTTATGAATCCTAACTGAGTATAAGAAGGATTCGGACTCCCTTCCTACCCGTGTAAGACTAATAAAATATAATTGAATTTCAATCAATTTGACATAATCATTGATACACGTAGCTGTTGGAGAAACAATGTTTGAGCTTATGTACTTATGTATCACGGGTGATCCACAGTTTTGTAAACCCCCTGGACAAAATACCCTGACAAAAAGGTTCAAAACAATTACGGTTATACACGTCAGAGCATTGTTATTTAGATACACCTCTTGCTACATGCTTTGGTTAAATTTCACTTAACACTGCATACTATACAAATAATAAATTTGATTTACACAAGTAAATGATTTAAAAAACATTTTAAGTACAACTTGAAAAAATTAAAATAACTGATTGCAAAAGTTCAGTATTTATTTTTGGAAGTAAAAACATTGTAGTTACCCTAATGATTGTATCGAACATGTGTGTCAGAGATGTGGGTCATGCTGCGCAATGTCGTGGTAACTCAATAAATTATTTTTTAAATTCAGAAGTTCTATTTGCAAGTAACGCAATGTTCAATTATTCTGTTTGCATAGAATGCGTGTATCGGAGAGGTGTGTAGGTGGTGCGCAATCATGTGGCTACACAATAAATTATGCATATTGCGAGCAAATATTACTCTATTATACATTTGTATCCATCAGTAATACATATCGAAGTTGTGTTTTACAATCGACACAATATTTAGTTACTCGTAATGATTTTATCTGGTCATGTATCAGTATTGTGGTTTGTGTGGCAATTGTTCGTGGTTAAAGAATAATTTGTGAGTAATGATATACTGTACAATGTATCTTTACTAGTAATACATATCGAAGTTTTGTTTACAATCGATTATAATATTTAGTTACTCGTAATGATTTTATCTGGTCATGTACCAGTATTGTGGTTTGTGGCAAATGTTCGTGGTTAAAGAATAATTTGTGAGAGTAATGATATACTGTATAATGTAATTTTACTAGTAATACATTGGAAATTGTGTTTTACAATCGACACAATATTTAGTTATTCGTAATGATTTTATCTGGTCATGTACCAGTATTGTGGTTTGTGGCAAATGTTCGTGGTTAAAGAATAATTTGTGAGTAATGATTATACTGTATAATGTAACTTTACTAGTAATACATTGGAATTGTGTTTACAATCGACACAATATTTAGTTTAATCGTTAATGATTTAGTTTTTATCTGGTCCATGTACCAGTATTGTGGTTTGTGGGCAAATGTTCGTGGTTTTTTTTTTTTTAAAGAATAATTTGTGGAGTAATGATATACTGTATAATGTAACTTTACTAGTAATACATTGGAATTGTGTTTACAATCGGACACAATATTTAGTTTGTTACTCGTAATGATTTTATCTGGTCATGTATCAGTATTGTGGTTTGTGGCAAATGTTCGTGGTTAAAGAATTAATTTGTGAGTAATGATATACTGTTACAATGTATCTTTACTAGTAATACATATCGAAGTTTTGTTTACAATCGACACAATATTTAGTTACTCGTAATGATTTTATCTGGTCATGTACCAGTATTGTGGTTTGTGGCAAATGTTCGTGGTTAAAAGAATAATTTGTCAGTAATGATATACTGTATAATGTAACTTTACTAGTAATACATTGGAATTGTGTTTTACAATCGACACAATATTTAGTTACTCGTAATGATTTTATCTCTGGTCATGTATCAGTATTATGATTTGTGGCAAATGTTCGTGGTTAAAGAATAATTTGTGAGTAATGATATACTGTATAATGTAACTTTACTAGTAATACATTGGGAATTGTGTTTACAATCGACACAATATTTAGTTACTCGTAATGATTTTATCTGGTCATGTATCAGTATTGTGGTTTGTGGCAAATGTTCGTGGTTTAAAGATTAATTTGTGAGTAATGATATACTGTATAATGTAACTTTACTAGTAATACATTGGAATTGTGTTTACAATTGACACAATTATTTAGTTAATCGTAATGATTTTATCTGGTCATGTGTCAGTGTTGTGGTTTGTGGCAAATGTTCGTGGTTAAAGAATAATTTGTGAGTAATGATATACTGTATAATGTAACTTTACTAGTAATACATTGGAATTGTGTTTACAATCGACACAATATTTTAGTTACTCGTAATGATTTTATCTGGTCATGTATCAGTATTGTGGTTTGTGGCAAATGTTCGTGGTTAAAGAATAATTTGTGAGTAATGATATACTGTATAATGTAACTTTACTAGTAATACATTGGAATTGTGTTTACAATTGACACAATATTTAGTTAATCGTAATGATTTTATCTGGTCATGTATCAGTATTGTGGTTTGTGGCAAATGTTCGTGGTTAAAGAATAATTTGTGAGTAATGATATACTGTACAATGTATCTTTACTAGTAATACATATCGAAGTTTTGTTTACAATCGACACAATATTTAGTTAATCGTAATGATTTTATCTGGTCATGTATCAGTATGTGTGGTTTGTGGCAAATGTTCGTGGTTAAAGAATAATTTGTGAGTAATGATATACTGTACAATGTATCTTTACTAGTAATACTATATCGAAGTTTTGTTTACAATCGATATAATATTTAGTTACTCGTAATGATTTTATCTGGTCATGTACCAGTATTGTGGTTTTGTGGCAAATGTTCGTGGTTAAAGAATAATTTGTGAGTAATGATATACTGTATAATGTAACTTTACTAGTAATACATTGGAATTGTGTTTACAATCGACACAATATTTAGTTAATCGTAATGATTTTTATCTGGTCATGTACCAGTATTGTGGTTTGTGGCAAATGTTCGTGGTTAAAGAATAATTTGTGAGTAATGATATTACTGCATAATGTAACTTTACTAGTAATACATTGGAATTGTGTTTTACAATCGACACAATATTTAGTTAATCGTAATGATTTTATCTGGTCATGTATCAGTATTGTGGTTTGTGGCAAATGTTCGTGGTTAAAGAATAATTTGTGAGTAATGATATACTGTATAATGTAACTTTACTAGTAATACATTGGAATTGTGTTTACAATTGACACAATATTTAGTTAATCGTAATTGATTTTATCTGGTCATGTATCAGTGTTGTGGTTTGTGGCAAATGTTCGTGAGTTTAAAGAATAATTTGTGAGTAATGATATACTGTATAATGTAACTTTACTAGTAATACATTGGAATTGTGTGTTTACAATCGACACAATATTTAGTTACTCGTAATGATTTTATCTGGTCATGTATCAGTATTGTGGTTTGTGGCAAATGTTCGTGGTTAAAGAATAATTTTGTGAGTAATGATATACTGTATAATGTAACTTTACTAGTAATACATTGGAATTGTGTTTACAATTGACACAATATTTAGTTAATCGTAATGATTTTATCTGGTCATGTATCAGTATTGTGGTTTGTGGCAAATGTTCGTGGTTAAAGAATAATTTGTGAGTAATGATTTACTGTACAATGTATCTTTACTAGTAATACATATCGAAGTTTTATTTTACAATCGACACAATATTTAGTTACTCGTAATGATTTTATCTGGTCATGTATCAGTATTGTGGTTTGTGGCAAATGTTCGTGGTTAAAGAATAATTTGTGAGTAATGATATACTGTACAATGTATCTTTACTAGTAATACATATCGAAGTTTTGTTTACAATCGATATAATATTTAGTTACTCGTAATGATTTTATCTGGTCATGTACCAGTATTGTGGTTTGTGGCAAATGTTCGTGGTTAAAGAATAATTTGTGAGTAATGATATACTGTATAATGTAACTTTACTAGTAATACATTGGAATTGTGTTTACAATCGACACAATATTTAGTTAATCGTAATGATTTTATCTGGTCATGTACCAGTATTGTGGTTTGTGGCAAATGTTCGTGGTTTAAAGAATAATTTGTGAGTAATGATATACTGTATAATGTAACTTTACTAGTAATACATTGGAATTGTGTTTACAATCGACACAATATTTAGTTAATCGTAATGATTTTATCTGGTCATGTACCAGTATTGTGGTTTGTGGCAAATGTTCGTGGTTTAAAGAATAATTTGTGAGTAATGATATACTGTATAATGTAACTTTACTAGTAATACATTGGAATTGTGTTTACAATCGGACACAATATTTAGTTACTCGTAATGATTTTATCTGGTCATGTATCAGTATTGTGGTTTGTGGCAAATGTTCGTGGTTAAAGAATAATTTGTGAGTAATGATATACTGTACAATGTATCTTTACTAGTAATACATATCGAAGTTTTGTTTACAATCGACACAATATATTTAGTTACTCGTAATGATTTTATCTGGTCATGTACCAGTATTGTGGTTTGTGGCAAATGTTCGTGGTTAAAGAATAATTTGTGAGTAATGATATACTGTATAATGTAACTTTACTAGTAATACATTGGAATTGTGTTTACAATCGACACAACTTTTAGTTACTCGTAATGATTTTATCTGGTCATGTATCAGTATTGTGGTTTTGTGGCAAATGTTCGTGGTTAAAGAATAATTTGTGAGTAATGATATACTGTACAATGTATCTTTACTAGTAATACATATCGAAGTTTTGTTTACAATCGATATAATATTTAGTTACTCGTAATGATTTTATCTGGTCATGTACCAGTATTGTGGTTTGTGGCAAATGTTCGTGGTTAAAGAATAATTTGTGAGTAATGATATACTGTATAATGTAATTTTACTAGTAATACATTTGGAATTGTGTTTTACAAATCGACACAATATTTAGTTAATCGTAATGATTTTATCTGGTCATGTACCAGTATTGTGGTTTTGTGGCAAATGTTCGTTGGTTAAAGAATAATTTGGTGAGTAATGATATACTGTATAATGTAACTTTACTAGTAATACATTGGAATTGTGTTTACAATCGACACAATATTTAGTTACTCGTAATGATTTTATCTGGTCATGTATCAGTATTGTGGTTTGTGGCAAATGTTCGTGGTTAAAGAATAATTTGTGAGTAATGATATACTGTACAAATGTATCTTTACTAGTAATACATATCGAAGTTTTTGTTTACAATCGACACAATATTTAGTTACTCGTAATGATTTTATCTGGTCATGTATCAGTATTGTGGTTTTGTGGCAAATGTTCGTGGTTTTTAAAGAATAATTTGTGAGTAATGATATACTGTATAATGTAACTTTACTAGTAATACATTGGAATTGTGTTTACAATCGACACAATATTTAGTTAATCGTAATGATTTTATCTGGTCATGTACCAGTATTGTGGTTTGTGGCAAATGTTCGTGGTTAAAGAATAATTTGTGAGTAATGATATACTGTATAATGTAACTTTACTAGTAATACATTGGAATTGTGTTTACAATCGACACAATATTTAGTTACTCGTAATGATTTTATCTGGTCATGTATCAGTATTGTGGTTTGTGGCAAATGTTCGTGGTTAAAAGAATAATTTGTGAGTAATGATATACTGTATAATGTAACTTTACTAGTAATACATTGGAATTGTGTTTACAATTGACACAATATTTAGTTAATCGTAATGATTTTATCTGGTCATGTATCAGTGTTGTGGTTTGTGGCAAATGTTCGTGGTTAAAGAATTAATTTGTGAGTAATGATATACTGTACAATGTAAACTTTACTAGTAATACATATCTAAATTGTGTTTACAAGCTCACAACATATAGTTACTCGTAATGGTTTTTATCTCGTTACATGAATCAGTGTTGTGGATTTGTACCTAAATGTTGTGGTTATACAACATGACGTGAGCGAAATTACATTGTACAATGTATCTCTACTAGTAATACATATCGAAGTTGTGTTTACAAGCGACACATGGTTCAATTACTTGTAATTATCGTTTATTAGATTCATGTATCGAAGTTATGGTCTTGTTCTGTAATTGTATAATTATGTTAGACGATAACCGTCTTCTCAGCGGTATTATACTGTTTAGCATGGTACTCTACTATAATGATACATTTTGTAGTTCTATGGGCATTGGACAATGAGTTTAGTAATATTGGTAAATTCCTCGACAATGATAGACCTGTAATAATTTTCAATATTTTAGATTTATGTTAGTATAAATGTACGCAACTCAATTAGATAATTTAATCGATACAATATAAAGTATATTAATTGCGTATTTTCAGTTAAACCAAATTCTGTCTGTACTATAATATTCAACTGGTTGCCAGACTTACCTAACAAACCTATTACCCTATCACCTAATTTGTGGTTAAATATGAATAGAACAAGCTTTTTAAACATTAATTTAGTAATGCATCACGTAGTTTCTGCCAATTAAAAGATTTAACTTAAGGATTCTTCATTTGAACTTGAATGAAAAAAAAAGAAAATCACTGATAGGATAAATACTTGTAGGTGGTACACAATAATATTTTTTGTAAACGTAATTTTTCTCATAATATTCATTCATAAAAATGTTCACAAATATACAAATGAATCGTTTGAAATCGGGCGCTCTTATAGTTCTGAGCACTAAGTGGAATTTGAAAGCGATATGAACTCAACATTCACATTGAAAACAATCCTAATTCCCATAGCAGAAAAAGCATCTGCTCCTAAACAGCAATTTAAGCCCTTTGAGTCCTATGGCAATTGTTTAAAAAATCGTAGTTCAGTCAATTGTGCAACTGATAGGGACAATCAGAACACCTGTATATATATATATATATATATATTATATATATATATATTATATATATAGATTTGTCTAATTGTGATGCGATGCTAAAAGTTGGCTTCAAACGTTTTCATCGTTGAGTATTTTTAACCACTTAAGATTTCAGGAGTCAAGTCGGGTGACTGCGTCAGATTTCAGACGCTCCACTAAGTGGTAGGTGATAAAGCTGACCTCAACATTCCACACAGTTTTTACGTTAGCTTAGGCAGTGTACCTTTACAACTCGTTTCAATATTTTTAACACGTTTTGTATGCAAAACCCAACCTTTTAGGACCAATGTTATTACTAAATAAAAGATATGAAGATTAATTTAAGCGCCATGTACCGCTGAGTACGTAACAGTAATTTGTAAACGTCCACATAGAGTTTAACGTTGTAATAAATAAACTTATTAGAAATATAGTTAAGTTTTAGCTGTTATTGCCCGCGATATTACAAGCATTATTAGATCAGAGACGTTTACTGCATCAGTTTACTGCTCATGTACATCACTACTCTTTTTCATGACAAATGTAACAGCATTATTAAAGCACAAAGTGAATTTTGATTTGTTTATTTGACGAGGTGTTACAAGCACCATTAATCAAGAGAAAGAGAACGAGTTAAACTGCGTTGAGAGAAAAGCTCATGTATATGGTTATTTTAGCTTTTATGTTGTACTACCCTACTCTCCTTCATGGAAAACATCTGATATCAATATTCAAGCCCATTGCGAATTGTTTTCTTTTTTTTATTAGTTCACGGTATTACAAGCACCATAAGGCCACAGAACGAGTTAACTGCATAAGTTTCAAGCACATTTATATGGTTACTCTAGCTCTTATGTAGACCTACACTACTCTTTTCTATGATAACTCTGATATTATTATCTGATAAAAAGCCCGTTGAGAATCTCGCTTTGCTTTAAAGTTTATTATATCATTTAAACACTTGTACAAACACAGAATCCATTTAGCGTTGTATCCAGGTTAGTTTCTTCCTTTCAACGTAATGATTCCTAGACTACTTTTTTACTAATCATTTTTCTTTATGTTCTGTATTTCTCAATTTTAGTGGCATGTTTGCCTATAATTCCATATAAAAGAACTTGTTACTCTTTACATAAGTTTTTTCAGTATATTTGGCCTTTTATTATTTAATTTGTACAAGGCATTTTTCTTAAGATTATTATATGTTTTATAATTATAAAATAGTGCTAGAAAATAAATAATTGAAGTATATACTTTTTAACTTAAAGTCAAAATCTATATTCCATTTCGTTTGCATTAGATAGTTTCTCTAAATATTATAGTTTATAACGTTATGGCTTCTCTAAGTAATAGTCCATTTAACACATTACTAAAGTTTGATAACCTATACTTCACCATCCCCCCTCCATTCAACTCTGAATAGTAGTTATTCAAACACTAAAGTGCTGTAATAGTTGACACGTGATTATTTGTAAAATAGTTTGAGTCGAATCTAAAACAAGTTTATATCACTTTAATTAATTGCTGTATTAAATAAATTGTTGCGTAAATCATTTACGACCTTGTAATTCCATTTAGTAATAATTTATTAAACTCATCACATTAACATGTGACAGTTGTCTTTCCTGTGGCCCTGTTGACAAATGTTATTAGTGCTTTAATATTAAAGCACCAGTGTACATGATGTATGACACTTTATCTATCAACTTTGAAGGTTTCGCTTTCTTTATTATAAATTACTATAGAAACAATACAGTACAACGTAGAGGGTGACATACAGGGCAGGAAAAGCTATAGGATTTGAAAAGTGGTAATTATGAATTTGAGTCTAGACAAGGTATTATTGAGGATTAGCTCTACGTTATTTCAAATTGTAGGTATTCCGGTATCACTGGTTAAATTGAAAATCAATTCTAAGCCCCAAAAAGGCTACTTTTTCTTGTGTTTCACTGTTAGAATTGTGAGGGCAATGTCCAGAACAGTTATGTTCATCCTTAGAGGCACTCAAGGTTAGCTTACTTGTGGAGTTGTACACTGAAGTCATGTGGCAGACACTATGGTGGAATAATTGGGCTACTTCCATACTCGCATACTACCGAAGGGCGAGGCTCTCTAATGTATTCGAGGCTATGCAAGAGATCAAACAGACAGTTGAAGGGTGTTTATGCTTCAGGAAAACTCAAAGCTACCAAAGTCCTATCAGTATTACTGATAGCAGTGTACACACCCGGGATGGTCATAGGTATCATAGATCTCAGCAGGGGTGACTTGACTGTACTGGGAGATACTAACATTACAGCTGCAGATATAGCGATGGCAGCTGTCGTCATATTGCCAGAGTCGTTGGTTTTCTGGACAGTGTTGTACAGCTTAGCACTGGTATATGTGATGGAAGTTGAGTTCATCGGACATTTGTCAGAGATCATCGGAAACGATCAAGACTGCCAGTATGTGACAAGTGTCTTGTCTGTGATCGAGGGAGACAGACCTGCCATCTACCCGGATATCCGGTCAAGAACAATCACTGTCCACTTACTGCTGTAGCCACTGGTACCGCAAACTCCATCACTCTCGGAAATTATTCAAGATCACTTACAAAATACAGGATTTCCATTTTAAAATTGCAAGCTTTTTCAACGGACCGGTAACTTTGATAATTTTTTCGGACGTTCTCTTTCTACCCATGGTCTTTGTAGAATCCCTACTACCCAAACGACGAGTTCACACAACGGCTTCTAAACATGTATTTCGCCATTTGCAAAACTGCTTCTGGATCATCGCAGCTATTGCACCGATACTGTTCATCGAGTGGAGCAGAATCAGGAATCAGTATTTGTCACTGCAGACATCCAAACTGATATTCTCAGAAGACCAAACCATACTTGAGGAAATCCCTATCAAAAATTGCTGTTATAGCTACACACCAATACCCTGACACTCCTTGGAATGGTATTACTTTGGATTATGCTCTTATAGCTGTAATAGTTGATTTCATGGTTTTGCTAGCAACGACATTTATAGTTCCGTAGGAGATATCAAACTTCTCAACGAACACTCTAAGAAGAAAGTGAGTTGGTTTTAACTTCACATACTGCAACACTAATAGCGTTGTATTATTAAATCCAATAAATAAGTTATAATAAAGGTTTAGATTTTACACGTTTGTTAGTTCAATAATATTTATTCTTGTAATTAGAGCTTAGAACTAATTATAGTTAAGGAGATTGCAGCTTTTAACACTTTTAAGGCTTTTATGTTTACGATTTACATTCGGATTCTATGAATCCCATATTCAGTTACTCTAGTTTAAATTAAACAGACTTATTTACTAACTAATCACTTATAAAATAATACAATTTTGAATTTTTATGTGATCATTATAAATACTACATGTTTATCATTTATATAATAATGTGCTAGTGTATTTGTTTTAGATGGATCATCGGATATAAATGATGGTTAGATTTGCATTCGATATACATTAACTTTAATTGGAATTTTCAATAAGATATTGGCAAATAAAGATTTCTAATTGCTTCAACGATTTAAAAGTCTGCCTAATATTTTATTTCAATTATAGCTATTTGTTTATATTTTCAATAGTAATAAACAATAAAGGAGATAGATTTTCTTGCGTTTTCGAGCGCAATTCCTGGAGTAATCCTGAAGTGTCATTGGTATGACATATTCAAATACAAAACAGATTACTTAGTGAAGTGTAGTGTATTTAGTGTGATAAATACCAAGTTAGTAATGTACCCATAGCCATATTTAATGTCTGCACCAGTAAAGTTATGTTGGCGGTATTTATTGTCAGGCGATGTACGCGTATCATACGATGTAGTCTGATTTAATCCACACGAATAAAGAATACTCATAGGCTGCTCTCCTGTGACGTCACATCACGCCACTACTCTACAACCAACTGCCCCAGCTAGCTAGCCTAGAGTCCACCACCAGACACCGTCATGTAAACCTCCGTGTCCCGTCCGTTCCTTTATGAGCGGTCTTAGAGTAATGGCACTCTAAAAATCTAACGTCTTATTATTTATCCCGACCCATTATAGTGTACAGTGACGACCCGCATATCTTACATAAAGGAAATAAATTAAGACGTTCTTTTTTCAAAAAGCTAAAATTGCTAGATAACAGCGACATATCTTTGTCAATTTAAATATTTACTTTCGTTTTGACGTTGCAAATGTATAACTTCCTTTACATGCATATTTACTTAGAAGTAATTGAAGATAAGAAAGAACTTTGTTATAACAAATGTTAAATATCTTTAAAGGATAGCCATAAAACTAATTGGATTATAGTGACAAAAAACCTCAATACTTTAGTGTAAACCGTCCATTAATATATTTGTTAATTTGCCTTTCTAACACGAGCAGACAATCTTCTATCTTTTGTCTAGCAGAGATTTGAAGAGCCTAGAAACCATTGTACTCTAACTTTCAATCATATAAAGAGGTTTTATGTTTTGGAAACTGTGTTATTGTTATTTATACGGAGATTGTATAATTAGTCAGGAGACCCTGGAATATTTGCATGTTTTTTTAACAAAGAGAACTGATTTCTGTACATAGATACATGGGAATATTATTAAGCTGCTTTCTTATAAACATGCGCAAAAGGTGAAACACCTTTTTTTAAGATGAAACATTAGGTCTGTTTTCCCTACTTTTGTATAACCAGACCTGTACACACACTAGCTCCTAAGATAGGGGTAAATTATCCAATAAGCTGCTTTTTCCATAGCTGAAGAAAATTTCTTCAAAAACAACAACATATCAGCGGAACTTAGCTTTTCGTAAAACTGATTTAATCTATTCGGTAAATCTAGAATTTTCACTCCAAGAAATTTCTTGAAAGTAGGCGAGCTTCTAATTGAATCACGTACGAAACAAAAAATAGATGAGGGAGAACGATCTGCATTATTTATGTAAAGTTCAATTAAAAGTGTTTTACAATTTTTTTACATCAGGAATATTTTTGAGAGAAAAATTGAAGTGAGATACAAGATTGTATATGAGCATTTACTTGAAGTTTTAGCAAAATAATGAATATTAGTAATAGATGTGTGATATCCGCAATCAAGTTCAAGCCCTCATCTGGTACTTGTAATCGAAGTCATTATTGAAAAAGGAAAGACTACAAGCTCAAGCACCGAATCTTATAGGACTCCTAGTACGGTAACAGATAAAGATTCAGAAAAATGTAACGCAATTGTTCTTATTACCAAAGGTATTTCAACAAGCTGGGGTTTTTCCGATAAAACTATTTTAAATCATCGTATAGGGATTACCTCGTACCCTTAGTCTGTCAAGTTATATTAGCAATAAGTCGTGATTGCATTAATTCAAAGACTTTGTTTAAATCCGAAAAAACACACACCAATCGCCGGTTTTTCTGCGTCAAAATCCACTAGCCATGGCATAGAGAAAAACAATAATAGCATAAAATGTTAAATTTTTCATTTTTGAGTTCGCTGCTGGATAGGATGTTATTTCCATACGTATAGGACAAAAGTCTTACTATAAATGCTCCTTTCATGACCTTTTGAATTATTTGGATGAGGTCGATTGGTCTCTTATTGCCACACTCCACCATTCTACCTTTTTCGTGAATAGGTCTAACTTCTTAAACGTTAGAGAGCATATGAGAAACTTGCCAGTTTTAAACGATAAATTAATAATACCACTTGTTGTCTTTAACACTAAATAGAGACTTGCATCAGTCAGTTTCATATGACGAAATTCCATTTGAACTCGAAAAATGCTTGACTTTCGTAGACCAGATATTTTTCAACTTCTCATTTAATGATTGGGATTGGAGCATAGAATTTGAACTGGGAGATATACCCAGCTTAGATTATAGGCCAGTCCTTATCAAATGCTATAGTAGGCAAAATTTTTATAAAAATGATGAGAAATAAAATTTATAATTCCAGCTGTGGGTTCATTTACGGACACTCAGGTAGTCAATTAAAGGAATCTAAAGCTTTTGACAACGAATCGTTTACTGAGATCTCCAATTTCTGTTAAAAGCCTCCAAAGTGTTTGATTAGCTCCTCATAATATTTCAATAGCTTTACTTAAATTATTAATAAACTGTGAAGCATATTCTTAAAATTTGAAATAAGTAGTCAATAACCATATTTTAGTGAAGAACTGTGATATAATATGACGCATTTCTAAAATATTTTGTAAATATGAATAATGCTTATTTAACCCAAACATTTACTATTCAAGATTTAAACAATACCATTATTGGTATAATTATATTTCTTAGTATGTTCCTCCTTCAAAATTGTAACCAAATGCATCATCAAAAGAATATATAATATTGTCGTAGAAAATATATAAAACTACACAACGTTTCTATTTATTAAATTTAGAATAAAAACGAGAAACACAGAGTGCAGATAACGTTGAACAATAAAATGTGACATCACAAGTCGAATACTGCCCGGCAGCGATCACAGCAGACCGATGTGACGAACACAAACTCTGAATCAATACTGATTTCTTGTAAAACGTGTTGAAAAAACTCTACGCACAGATAAAACAAGCATGTTATACTTTTTAAATCCGGTCAAATAAATTTCTGTAGAAATGTCCATTTTTACTATTTTTAAGCATGTTATTTTAAAGTTGAGCAAATTACCAGAAGGATGGAATAATCACTTTTCAATCGAGCATTGATAAATTTCTTTGTGTGCATGCTATTTGTATTAGTATATGTATGTAAACTAACGTGTGATTTGTTTGAGATGGCTTTTATTTAGGCAGAGATTCCGTAAATTCATTCGTTTAACTTTTGATGAAATAATTTTGTAAGGTGATTTTTAATATTTAAGAATTTTGCACATCGGCACATTTTATTCTAATTTTTTTAGTTCTTAAATGGTCAGTTGGGTAATGATTATTCATTAAATGCTTCAATTTTACGAATATTTTATGTCATAATAATATACCTGAAACTAAACTAACATAAATAATACATAAGAACGAAACTTGGACCTCTGGATCGAGCCCGGTTTGATTGAGCTTATGAAGGTTACGTAATACCTCCCATTCTTATCAGTAACTGGTTGAGAGAAGACACGTCATACACTGATAATATAATGCTATTGTTTAGAAGTATATCAAATAAACTTCAATAGGATATGCTTTCCATGCAATTATTCTACAAATACAAAGTATAAAACTCCATTATTAGTATTAGATAAGTGTTTATAATTACGAACAATGTGATTTTAGTTAAAGCACTATAGAAAAATATTATTAAAGTTAGATCGGAAATTCAAAGAAAATAGAAATATATATGATCAATTTATGTGGACAATAAATTGTTCTCTAGTTGTTTAATGTCATACACCTCTATAGGACTACTGTTTTAGGTTAAGTAACATATATTTTATAACAGTTTGTAAAGCATTTATCATATTTTTTTTTAAATTTCCTCCTTAGATGAAAATAAATGAGAACTTTCCAGAGGGAAGTCAAAACCCATTTAATTAAGAAAGATCGAGCCACTGAGCTGAGAGGATATATAGGCTGCCTTTGTCTTGACACAAACGACAGTTTTAACGTCCAACCCAGGCTGAGCCAAAGGTGCCGTCCAAGCATGAATATATACTTTACGGTTGCTCACCGTAATGTTTTCCCTTTTCTCCTGCAGAACTTTGGTATATTTATTGGACGAATAATAAAAAAAGTATCTAAACGTGACTATTAGCACAATTTGTTTTTCTGTCAGTTATAAAGATTAAAGTGATATGGCATACAATCGAAGAAGTATTTTTTAGTTTGCAAATAATAGAATACAAAAATGTGTTGGGTGATTAAATGGAAGTCTCCAAATAATTCTATAAGTACATTTACAGTAACCACTTACCGTTTAAATGTAATAAATGTATTTGGCAGTTACACGATTAGAGCAGATCGTTATAGCATTAATACACACAAATGAAGGGTTTTCACATTTTCTCACGGATATAAACAAATATGGCCTAATCGTATACAAAACTACATCATCAGGCATTCGATGGCACATAGTCCACCTTATCTACATGAAAACGTTTATATCGTCAAAAAGAGCAAATCATCGCGATATATTAATTAACGAAGAAGTTATTATTTGCTTGTTTACGGCAGGATCTGTCTGCAACATTACTTTTAAATATCGATTAAAATAATATTATTTCCGAAATTTCCCATCGTTATATGTTACAAAACATATATCACTTAAATAACATAACTATATAATAACATAAGCATGTAATAAAATAACAATAATAACCATAGGGGGAAAAGACTCTTGGAATAATTGGGAAAACACTTAAATACTACTAAATATAAATAATACAATACCTTTCCAATTTTTTATTCTTGGACTTCCATTTAGTAGTATAACCATAACGGTGATACACCTTTTGTAACATATAACAATTAGAGATATCTGAGATCCTGCTATCTTATCAAACCTTCCATCGTCATTAACAAACTTTAAACAAAGAGTAATACAATATTTCTGTATTTCAGCAACAGATTATCTTATCCACAATACGTGGCCAAGTGACGTGTGTATGACTGAGACATCATTGGCAGCATTACACTATCATTACATTGTTTTATACTTTCTGTTTGCACAATTATCCACATATTAAATTATGGATTAAATACGGTTATTTACGTTTATATATTTTATATTACAAATAACGACAATATATAAAAACATTAGTCTTTTAAACGTGTTATATTTTTCTATAGAAATCCATAGTCATATTGCTTTAAAACTGATTACTTTACGAAAGGGTTTGTTAGTTATAGATAGAACTTGGAAAAGGTTTCACCAAGGACCTATTTTTCCTATCATAGGATAACGTTCACATTGAATGAGTTTAAATGAAAGGTAGTTCAACAGTAATTTAATTATCTAAGATTGTATGAAATTATATACTTTCAATGAGTTATGATTAAAGGAAATGAAATATTTTAAAAAAGAATATAATAATTTAAGGAAACAGTTTGTCTTATATAAACTTCAGTATTAATTTATAAATAATTAATTGTTTAATTGTTACAGTATAAGCCTTTATGTATTTTACTAAAACTTATAATAAGGATTTATGTGGTTTTCCTAACTGCTTCCAGTTTAACTGTTGCTTTAAACAACGAAAGACTTGTTGATGTACTATCGTTATTCAAAAACATTCCATCGTCGTGACACAAAGAATTAGCAGCTCTTCATTTTACGACCTGCAGTCTAAACGCCTTTTTAAATAGCTAACTAACTAACATTACTACAGTTTACATCGTTATAAACAAATGATATCGGAGCTTACATTTGCACAAGAGGAAATATAAAAAAAAAAAACTGTTATGTGTTACGTCCAAGTAAGATTTGCCTGAAACATACGGTTTATAGAACTAACATTATTTACTGTAAATTTAACAAAAAAAATTTCAATTTGTACGTTGTATACCTCAGTTCACTGTCTGGAATCAGATACCAGGACACTATCCTAAAAGTAAGGTAAACTGTAGCTGAATTCAAAATTCACATTGAATCAACTCTTTTTACCACATAGCTAAGTTAGTACTTGTAAATATTTCAAAACTTTCTAAAAAATGGCCTCGTGCATTTGTGTTTTGAGGTACGTAACCAAATATTGCCCTATCCAGGTACTAATGACGGCGTATTATGGCTAGATTTACCCCCATCTCACGTACGGCGTTGTGGGGAGCTTGTGAAATGAAATCAATCATCTCATGAGAGTATTCAAGCTGAAATAACAAGCGATTTCCATTTTCGTCCAATTAAATTAATATTAAAGTTTCGTGCAAGGAAGCTTTAAAAATTTTCCATCTTTTGACGCTGCCCAGTCTCTAAAACTGTGAAGCAACTCTGTTATGTTTATCTAAATGTACCATGACGAATGACCGAGACATACATGATTATGAGACTAGAGTCAGAGAACTACTGAACTAGTAAACACGGAACGGTACTTTATGAACGCTTGCCTTTACAGGCTCAATTTGGTTCAATCAAAAACGCTCCAGCGCCCAAGGTATTATTAACTCATTACACTATTTAGTGCCACAAACATTTTACATTGTTTTCGGGTGGGAGACCACCAATACAAAAGGCTGACTGAATCCGTCACTAGAAGTGAGAATAATTGGCGAATGAATGGATGTAAGTAAATTTGTAAATTGTAAGTTTGAATGAGATTTCTTTTGGTTTATGTGAAAAAATTTTAACAAGTGAAAAGTAAAAGATTTACTTTTGCTCTGCATTGTAAAATGTTGCGTCAATAAAATTTCTGATTTGATTTAATATCTTTTTCCACTGAATACATCATCCTATACTACATAACATTTTCTAGAACACAAACAAAATTAACCTTATTTTGGTTTTCAAAATAATACTCTACTACGTCACTAAGATAGAAAATTTTACAGTTATAAAAATTCCTGTCATATCATAATAGCGTTAAATACATTTCAATTCATTTAAAACCGATTGAAGTGTTAATACTCCATAGCCTGTGTAATCTAAAACTAAGATTTTATAAAATACCGTATATAATATGTATGTTTAAGATTAATACCTTAAATTTAATGCCTGAATCCCAGCTGCAATGAACTGTTGAGAATTGTTTCCTTTTCTTCTAATCCGCCGTATTTAAACACATAACGCAGCTGTGATTGGTTAGTTTGGAGTTAATTTAATGCGAATGTTGAGTTTAAAAATGCTGCAATAAGCAGAAAGTGAAATAGAGCTAAACTGAACATTCCTTATTTGTATCCCAACCAATACAGCTTCTTAGTTAGTCTTCACAAAACCTATTAAGTTGATGATGACATTTCTTTCTTAAGTTGAACATGAGTATCATTGAAATTTACTACTTTCCACACTCTTATCTTTAGCTCACAGTTGTGGTTAATACTTTTACCAATTTATCACACTGTTGAGGTTTATACAAAAAAAAATGTTATGATATGAAACAATATACATTTAATAATACAATATAATATAATAAAATATACATTAATTTGTTTTAGTCAACACACTCTATTATAATGTTTTCCTGATGGGTGAAAAGTTAATGTTATACTACTCAAGAAGAATATACCACAAGAGATTTTGTATAATAAAACACATTAATGTTTGTATTGTACTATATATTTCGTAAACATTACACATTAAAGTTGTGTGACAAAATTAAGATTTGTTGTTCCATAATTACAATTATAATGCCCAATCATTTATTTCGATTATTCATAACATAGGCTACAATGTTAAAAATAATAACCCATATAATTTTCACACTATCTAGTTTAATTACATTGATAAATGCTCTGGATTCACATTTATGGCACGACTAATGTATAATTTGATACTAAAACACATAGGGGGACGATAGCCACAAAGTAATGAAACGGTAATTGAACTATCCATTAGTTACATGCGTCAGAGACTTATGTCCTCGATACTGAACTGATCACATGTGGAGAAACGAATAATGTATAACTTGACACTACAATAAATGAGGGGGACGATTGTTACTTACTAATGATATCAGTACTTGAACCATTTATTAGTTACCTGCGTCACAGACGTCTTATGTCCTCGATACTGAACTGATCACATGTGGAGAAACGAATAATGTATAACTTGACACTACAATAAATGAGGGGACGATTGTTACTCACTAATGATATCAGTACTTGAACCATCTATTAGTTACCTGCGTCACAGACGTCTTATGTCCTCGATACTGAACTGATCACATGTGGAGAAACGAATAATGTATAACTTCACACTACAATAAATGAGGGGACGATTGTTACTCACTAATGATATCAGTACTTGAACCATCTATTAGTTACCTGCGTCACAGACGTCTTATGTCCTCGATACTGAACTGATCACATGTGGAGAAACGAATAATGTATAACTTCACACTACAATAAATGAGGGGACGATTGTTACTCACTAATGATATCGGTAATTGAACCATCCATTAGTTACCTGTGCCAGAGACTTATGTCCTGGACACTGACTGACTTATATAAAATAGTATAGACTTACTTGATATCTGCACAGCAGCAGCTGTAAAGTTTGAAATTGTTCTTATTATCATATTCTTAGTAACTTCATTTTAGTGTTTGTACTTCAACAAATCACATTTGAATACTGTGGGCGTCCCACGTCCTGACCCCTGGGCGGGACCGTTGATCAGCCGTGTATTGAGGCGGTAGTAGTAGTAAGATTATAAAGGCGTTCATTTTACCGCAATAACAAATAATATTGGAAAATATTGATAATACATTTTAACACAAATAAATGTGTTAAATATTTATTTTTCAATAAACGGCACAAAGAGAACTGTTTTTTTTTTTAATAATTATGGCATAATGACACATAGACGTAATATAACAAGTTTCATAGGTAGTTGTAAACATTTACGTTTATATGTTAAACGTTTGTCTGGTAACTTGCTCTTCATTAAATCTTTGTATTACTCTAATTAAATATTTTTATTTATATTATTAATCCTAGATTTTTAGCCTTTCTTTAACTAATAAAAATATTTCATGCTGTCTAGGCCGGTAATGGTTGTAGTATAGTATATGGTTGTAGGCTTTATTAGTCTGAGCTTGTATATATATATATATATATATATATATATATATATATATATATATATATATATTGTACGGTCTTTGAGGAAGAGCCGTAACCGCGGTATAGCCGAAATAAAAACGACTGGTGATGTACCTTGGGGGAGTCTCGTAGAACGGGGTCGTCGAGGTCCTCGGCCAGGGCAGCGGGGAGTCCAGGATCACCAGAAGTCTTGTAGATGGAGAGCGGTAGACAACAAGGGGAATGATTCACTCCGAGAGGGTAAATAAAGTAACTATATTGACTTGAAATACATAAAAACAAAATATAGCTGTATAAACGTGACAACTGTTCATGTATTGGGGTGGAATGCGGGCAGCAGCGAGTGTCCAGTACGCCGCCTGCCGAGAGAAGAATTGAGCCGCGTCTTCTTATCTTGAAGGGGTTGGAGAAGGGGCTGCGAGTCGGTGACGTCATCTCGGGCCAGTAACAACACCAGCCGTTAATTAAGAAATAAGTACTGAACATTTCCCCCACCCAAAAAAGGACATTTTTTGACCCAAGTAAAAGAAAAAAGAAAACGTTATGATTGAAGAAAATTTACCATTCGTCATGAAACATACCTGAGTCAATTTATTATTAATTAAGAGCTAAATATGAATAGAAAATGGAGTTATATGTACACTAAGGAGATTATGACTAAACATTAGGTAAAACAACCAACTTATTTACAGGACGGGTTACAATACCTGACGGGGTTTTCACTTGGACCACACGAACAATGTTGTCAGAGCTAGGTAACACTTTGATAATCCTACCTAGGGGCCAAGTTAGAGGATCACTATTGCTAGAGTACATTAATACTAGGTCATTTTCCTTTACATTTGTAGTTTGTTCAGTCCATTTTGGGCGTTGGATTTGCGAGTGGGAGGTAGTCTTTCTTCCAGCTCTTCCAGAAGTGTTGAGTGGCGCGAGACACTTGTTGCCAACGAGATAGAAGATTGAGTGGCTCGGAAGTGATGTCCTCTTCTGGACGTGACAGCAGAAGATCTCCAGTGAGGAAATGGCCTGGAGTCAAGTACTTGAAGTCGTCGTCAGGTGATGATGGAAGTGCGCAGAGCGGCCTGGAGTGCAGAACAGCTTCAATGTGGCATAAGAATGTCGAGAATTCTTCTGAAGTGAAGTGGTGGTTTTGTATTATTCTCTTCAGATGATGGTAGACTTCACTGCAGCTTCCCAGAGACCACCAAAGTTCGGAGCACAGGGTGGATTGAAGTTCCAATGGATTTCGTTCTTGGCTAAGTGGTTGAGATCAGTGGTGTGGAGTTCTTGAGTAGAGAATAAACTTCTTGAAGCTGACGAGCAGCACCAATGAAGTTGCGGCCTTGATCAGAATATATGTTGCGGCATAAACCTCTTCTAGCAATAAAACGGTCGATTGCGGCTAGACAAGATTCAGTATTGAGAGAGTGGACTAGTTCTAGATGAACAGCCTTGACTGTCATGCATACAAAAAGAGCAATGTAGCATTTAGACAATTTTGCGTTTCTTCTAGTAATTTCTTTAACAAGAAAGGGACCAGCAAAATCCAATCCAACGTTGGTGAAGCATCGCGTTTGCTTGAAGCGAGAGGGGGGCAAGTCTGCTATTAGGGGTTTTGTGGGTTTTGCTTTCATTCTAAAGCAAGTGAGACATCGAAAAAATGCGTTTTCGGACGAGATTTCTTGCACCAGGAATCCAGTAGCGGCGTTGAATAAGAGATTGAACTATTTTGGGACCACCATGAAGAGAGTACAGGTGATAGTGATCACACAATAGAGTTGCGAAGTGACTTTGAGAAGGAATCAAAACAGGGTGCTTCGAAGACTCAGGCAAGGGGGAAAACTTCAGTCTACCCCCCACCATGAGGGTATCAGATGATAAAAATGGTGTGAGTTTTCTTAGCGAAGGAGAGCATGGTTTTCCTTGATTGACTGCTTTTATTTCTGGAGAATAGTGTTGCTTTTGAACGAGTTTTACAAATTGAGCAAGGGATTCGGTTCGTTAATTTACAGATAAAGGACCAAAACGTTTAGCAGACTGTCTGAATCGGATGTTATGAATGAATCTTAGTACATAACTCATTGCATTTTGTAGTTTAGTGAGTGAAGAAAATCGATTTTATCCACTGGTACAGATCGTTTGGTGGTATAAACGTTAGTTGTTAGTGTATTGCTAAATGGTGTCTTCTTGATCTCAATTACTTCAGAGGATCTTTTTCCAGGTGATACAGGCCAAGAGGAAATTTCATTTAGTAGAAAAGAGGGGCCATGCCACCAAAGCGGAGGAGGGGTGATCAAGTAAGCCAGAGGGCATCAGACCTCTAGTGCCACAATCTGCGGGATTGTTGTCTCCTAAAATGTGACGCCAAACATCAATAGACATGTTTTCCGTTACTTTACAAACACGGTTTGAAACAAAAGTTTCTAGAAGGTGCGGAGGTGTTCTTATCCAACCAAGAACATTCATTGAGTCTGTGAATAAAAATATATCTGATATCTGTTTAAGATATATGTATCTTAAAGATATACAGATATATATCTATGATATATATCTTAAAGCTTATACAGATATCTGATATCTGTATAAGCTTCTGGTTAGCTTTGACCAGTTGGGAGAGGAGCAACGCTGCGCATAATTCCAAGCGGGCTATCGTTAGTGGTTTGAGTGGAGCAACTTTGGTTTTAGAATGCAATAGGCTACATCCGGTAGTTTTGTTTTCACATTCGACCCTTAGATACAATACCGAGCACATGCCTTTCTGAGAAGAGTCTGAAAAACCTATGAGTTGGAAGGAAATGTAAGTACTGAGGATATAGCGAGGGATATTTATTTGTGACATAAGTGGAAGTTCTTTGACAAATTTATCCCAAACAATGTGTAGATGTTTTGGGAGTGGATCGTCCCAGTCCAGTTTTCCAAACCCATATTTGCTGAAGCAAGTGTTTTAGTGTGAAGATAACTGGACTTATGAAACCGTTGACATCATACACTCGGGCAACTTGAGATAAGACATTTCGTTTGGTCGGAGTTTTATTTACAGGGGCAATAGCGTAGTGAAAACAATCCGTGGAAGGGTCCCATTCAAGTCCTAGTACTTTGATGGAGTGAATGGATCCAAGGGGATGTGGTCTTTCTCTGTGGTCAGAAGGGATGGTGTTGAGAACGGAAACACTTGAACTAGACCATTTGTGAAGTTCGAAACCACCAGATACGCAGAGTTGATTGAGTTCATCAAAAAATTGAAGGGCTGCATGTTCCGAAGAGGCACCACAGACAATGTCATCGATGTAGCAGGACGAGTTTAGCACTTCTGCAGCATTGGGGTAGTTAGGACCTTCGTCGAGAACTAGTTGCTTCAAAGTTCGAAGGGCGATGAAAGGGCTTGATGAGAGACCAAAAGTTAATCGTTGAAGTTCCCATTCTTGGACAGGGCCAGAAGGGTCAGAACGCCAAAACAAATGTTGCTATTTGCGGTCAGAAGGAGTAACTTTTATGGCTCGATACATTTGTTTTATATCGCATGTCAGAGCAATGGGGTGCAATCGAAACATAGAGATAACAGTTCCGATGTCGGCTTGGAGCTTGGGTCCAGTCAACAGCAATTTATTAAGAGACTGATTCGTGTCACTTACTTCAGAGGCGTTAAAGACAACTCGAAGAGGTGAAGATGAAGATGATTCTTTTACAACACCGTGATGTGTGAAGACATATGGAGAGGGCTGAGGGGCGAGACACATGTGACCTAGGTCAACATAGTTTTGTAAATTGTCTGAATAATGAGCGAGATTTCCCGGCTTTATTTCAAGCCGTCTTTCCTGTTGGAGATACTTGCGAAGAGCTATTTCTCGTGTGGAGCCTAGGTCAGAGGGGACGCCATTTTTGAAGGGTAATGAGGCTACATATCGTCCGGTTTCGTCTCTAGAGATGGTTGATTGATAATGATCTTCACAGAACTGATCAGCGGGACTGAGGGGTTTTGGAAAATTGATTTCTTCCATTTCCCAGAATTGTTCAAGGAGTCCAATCAGTGCTTAGAGACGATGAAACAAAGAGAGAGTTTCGTTGGTGAGAAGGTGATTCCATGGGGACATCACCCATGAGAACCCAACCAAATATTGTGTGCAGCGCGGTAGGCTGCCCTTTGATGATGGAAAGTTCATTGGTAAGCATGTCTGTGAAAGCTTGAGCTCCCAAGAGAATGTCAACTTTAGCAGGATGATTAAAGTCAGGGTCTGCTAGATTCAAAGAATTGAATCTCTGCCTTAGAGATTCTGAAAGCGGGGCTGTAGGAAGATTAGATGCTATCTTAGAAATGATAACTGCATCCAACTGTAGTTGGACGTCGCTGTTGTAGCGAGAGGCTATGTTGCAAGTAACGAGGCTTTTTGTGTTTATGCCACATTGATGACCAATGCCTGAAATGTTAACATTACACCTTTTGATAGGTAGTCGTAAAGTCTGAGCTAATGATTGAGTGACAAAGTTGATTTGACTACCTCCGTCAATGACAGCTCTGCACGTTTGCCAATGACCTAAATCGTCTTGAATGAGTACTTGAACAGTGCCTAACAAAGCAACATTTCTTGTGTTAGTTCGCTGAGACTGACAGGACAGTGTTTGAACGGGTGCGGTTGTCTGAGGTGTAGGCGCGGCGGCGGAAGCGCCGACTACTGAGGGGGGTGACGCAGGTGTAGAGATGTGAGAGTGAGGTGCGTCTGAGTGGACGGGCGGCGGAGTGGAGACCCGCTTGTCATGGAGTAGAGAGTGATGTTTCTTACTTTTACAAAATCTACAACTCGCATTTGAAGTACACGCAGACACATGGTGTGACCCAAGACATGAAAAACATCGTTTAAATGAGCGCACAGAATTATAACGTTCATGTAAGGGCAAAGCAATAAACTGGTCACAGCGGTAAAGTTGATGGTTATTTTTACACATAGGACACTGAGAGGCAGGGCGACAAGGCGACGAGTTAGTCTTCTCTGAATGTGAAGCACCGTGTTGAGCTGAGAACAACGCCTTGCGGGGAAGGGGTGCGGGTGGTCTTGACGTAACTACACTAGCTTTGTGTGTTTCTTTGGTGAGTTCATAGACGGTACACTGAGCGCGAAGAAACTCCATAAGGTCTTCCAATATAGGAAACTGTTTGGATTTCACTTCTAGTTCAAACGCTTTTCTAGTATTATTGTCTAAGAGGCGTAAAGCTAGTTGCAAGAGCATAAAACCAGACAAGTTACTGATATTTAGACTTTTCAATGCTTGAACATTTATGTGAAACACATCTACGATCTGTCTTAGGCTACTTAGACTAGGGGTCTTTACAGGTTGTTGATCAAGTATTTTATTAAGACAAAAACTAGCTAGGAGGCGTGGATTAGTGTAGCGTTCCACTAGAGTGTCATAGGCTAGAGTGTAGTTAGCTGGATCAAAGGGTATGGCTTCAAAAATGCACAGAGCAGGGCCTTCCAGTAAGCTTTTTAAATAACTAAACTTTTCAATAGGGGCCATGGAGGTATTGTGGATTAAATTATCATACAGAGATCTGAAGGAATTAAACTGCTCTAACTGTCCACCAAACTTACTTATATCTATTTGCGGAAGCTTAGGTTTTACAAGTGAGGCTTGTGAGAGATCTACATCGACAGTTTTAGTCTTAGTAGCTACAATAACATCATAGGTGGCTTTACATTTATAGTACATGGTATCAAACTGCTTGAAGGCTGAGCCGGTTCAATACCTATATCTCCCCGGCTCATGTGTGTTTTATATAGTGTGTGTGGTTTTTATTGGCTGCAGAGGCGACTGACCTTTTGAAGGCGTTTGGCCTTTCCGGCAGAGTGGCAAAGACTCCGAGCCGTGGTGTACAAGTTAGGAGTAGCTCCAGTTTAATATATTAGTTTAATTAAGTGTTTTGTTTATTTGCTGAGCTGATTTCCTTCTGACATGTGCGGCTAAGTTTACGGCCCCTCACTGATGAGTAAGTTTTGCTTTCTTTTAAATTTTTAGTGATTATTTTTATTTTTCAAACTGTGAAGGTTAAGAGCACATGGTTTTCCAAATTGTAGTTTTGCTTTTATTAAATTTTAGTACTTCTGGCTGTTAACTAATTTTTAAATTGGCTTTCAAATTAATTCTCTTACACTTTTATTAGTTTTCACCCCTTCTATTTGGCTTAAATTAATTTTCTGTCTCTCAGTGAGGACCAGTCCTAGGCTATATGTTACAGTTCTTTTTTTATTCTGCAGCCAATATTGTTTGTAATGTGTCACTTGTTATGTAGTTTTTGTAAACAAACCCAGAGAGACTGCTGAAGGTTCATTTTACTAAATTTTTAAGCCTTTCTGAGAGATGTAACGTTCTTCGGGTCTTTTAGCCCATAACTCCCCCTTATAGCCTACTTGGTTAATTTAAGGCCTTCTGCCATCAAATTTTAAATTTAGATTCCTGTTATTAGGCTGCTACTTTTGGCCATCAGTTTTTTTTTCTAATAATTAAATTTTTTTTTCACCAAGAGTAAAAACGCTTAAATTTTGTTCTGTGACAGAGGGGATTTCATACTAACTTTCTTTGGGGTAGTTGTTTTGAGTTGGGAATTTTATTTTAAGTGCAGAATGCCCTTCCCCTGCTTTTCACCAATTTTGAGCCTATTCTGTCAATAAATGCCTGTTTTAAAAATGTTTGAACCAAATTGTTACGTATGGTAGGCTACTGCGTATACCTCAAATAAATTCCTTTATAACTTATTGTTTTAGTCTTTTAAATGGAATATCTTGTTTATTTATTGTTTTCTAATGTTACCAGCTTCTATATTAAGGTTTATTTTAATTTTTATCAGTAATTGATTGGTCTGTGATATTTTGAAATTTTGGTAATTTAACTTAACTTAAAATTCTTGATAGATAACTTTTGGCAACTTTACTTTTATTAAAATTCTAGATTGTTTGGCAACTATTTATTAATTATTATTAACTTTAAAAGGGTACTAGGCTGAAACCTGGTTTCAGGGTCCAAGGGATGAATTGTTTCCTCCTGTCATCTCTCCATCATGCGTGGTCGCAGAGAACCTTCGCTTTTGCGCTCTACTGAAGGACGGCCACCATGATGGACATTTCTACCAGTCAACATCTGTGATACCCTGTGATATTGTTATTGTTGCCATTTATATAGTTTATATTTTGTTATTTAATTTTAAGTTAGTTTTAGATATTATTTAGTTATTTCTTGGATTTCATTAGGAGCCCGCCCTTAGCCGAAGGATACCGGGTGAAATTGGCATTTCTTGTTTCAAATTATGGCGTTTCTAATTTTTGTATGCAGGTGCACCTGACAAGGATTGTTTGAGGTATCTACTACTGCAGGAACCTTTTATTTTTTTATTTTTTTTTATTTATAGTATATATACATATTTATTTATATTGACTGGATAGGCCTATGTGTGTCTTAGTAAATGAACCTGAGTATACTGACCACGGTGTTCTTTTTTTTTTACCTAGTTTAGTCTTGATCCGGCATCCCGTTCGCCACCATGGGCGCGCGCTTCCCTGATGGTTTGCTGTGGGTGTGCGAGCGGCGATGTACGGTTTCAATGGTAGCAGAGCGTGGTTAGCTGCTCTCTCAGCTGTCTCTCAGTTCTGGTTTTGTTTGTTGGTGTAGGTTAGTGTTAGGTAGGGGGAGGTCAGAGTACACAACTTTTTTATTAGGAGCTCGCCCTAGCACAGGATACCGGGTGGAATTGGTTTAGTGTCTTGCTTCCTGCAGACTTACCCTTTGCAGGGAGCAAGGGACTCTAAATTGCTTAACCGCTAAATTTATCTAACTGTACTCTCCTTCTCCCCTATCAATGTGTTGTTTTGTTTATATTTATTGCTTCTGTGTTTGTAGGTTGTGGTTAGTGTATATTTGCAGGGTATCCTTCTATTAGGTGGCAGGTATTAAGTTCTTCACTTGGACCTCGTCAGTGTAAGCCCTTTGTGAGTTGAGTCCACTTAGGTTACTAAGTAATTGTTGTGTACGCTTTGTTGTATTTATTTTGTCTGAATTGTTTGGTATGGCGTTTTCCCTGGTGCCTGAACATCTGCGATAGCCCGAGTTGGTTTTTGAGGTCCTGGCGAGAGGACAGAAGCCCGAGGGAGATGTGAGGGCATTAAGAGCTCAATTACGGGCTTGTATAGCGTTGGACCGCAGCTGGAATGCAGAGTTCCAAATTAATACTGAATTTGAGTTTTGTAAAACCCGAATGGAAGAGTTAGAAGACGACATTAATTTTGAGTCACTTCCCATGTCCGGGTCAGCAAAGGCTAGATTGGCATCTCAGCTTTTACATTGGCGTGACAGAATAGTTTTACTTATGTCAGCTCCTAGTTTAGACTCTGATATTAAAAGTTGGGCTTTTTCGGCCAGTAATAAATTAAAACAAGCCTTAGATGGTTTGGGTGAGGTGCGCTCGGTGAAAGAGAAGGGGGTACTATTTACCGCTGTCACTCCAACGGAGGTTCCCACTACCATTACTTTTGCTAACCATCCACCGGCTCTTTCTTTCGAGACTCCCAGAGTTACTATGTCTCCGATGGGTAGTGGCCCTCCTGAAGCGGCTGGTGAGGCATCATCTATAGTTGTGCCTTCCTTTTCTAGCTTTGGCAAACTGCCTCATCCTTTGGGGAGTGTTTTACAACACTTCCCCAGAGTTGATGGACTTGACACTAATTTACTTATCCATTTCCTTCTGGAAGTTTTTAAGCTAAGAGAATTTCCTGGTATGACAGATGCCATGCTTATGCAGATTTTAGCGCAGTTTTCCTTAAGGCCGCTTTTTGATCGCCTTCTAGACTGCCTTAAGCGAGGTGCCACATTTGACCAGTTTCCACGCCGAGATCTTGGAGTTCTTTGTACCTGCTCGGGTTAGGGAGCGCTTGCGGGTGGAACGCGTTTACCGTCCTCAGGCACCAGACGAGACGTTGAGCCATTTTGTCGGGGAGATACGGGATGTAGCCCGGGTGTTGCGCTTGAGCTTGAGCGAAACGGATTTGGTGAGCCTTATTTTGGAGGGCATTAAACCTGAAGAACGCTCCCGTTTGATTTTTTGTAGCCGTCCCGCATCTTTTGCGGATTTGGACCGCCTCTCCATCATCTCCAGAGGGGTTCAGGATGCGGATGATCAAAGGGAGGCCATGTCGAGGCATCTTCCTCACTTGCCTCCGGGGCCGGTCCATGCTCCGGTGCAGTCTGAGCCAGCAGCTGCTCCTTCCCGTAGGCAGCCTCCTACCTGTTATGGCTGCAAGCAAGTGGGACATATTAGACCGTTTTGTCCACTTAATAAAAAAAAACTAGTAAGCTTGCGGACGAGTAAGCCCGACTCGTGCCGTAAAGGTAATTTTGAGGGCAAATATGTACCTAATTTTGATGGTAAAAGGGTAGCTGGTTTAATACAGAACAGAAAGGAAACAGAAAGAAATAGACGTGGGGGCAGTTATCATCGTTGGCCGAGAGGGGAGGTTGCTGCTCTGGCTGCGCAGGGAGTAAGGGCTGCCCGCTCAACCTGCCCACAACTGGGGGGTTGTGGGGAATGTGGTGCAGAAGGCCCTGGTTGATTCTGGGTCAGCACGCAGCCTGATTTCTTTGTCGTTTTTTGAAGATCTAAAATCCTCTGGGCTAATACGGCAGGTTGAGCCTAGTTCACTTATCTGCTGGACTGCTTCACGCACACCTTTACCTATTATCTGTAGTGCCCAGATTCACATCAAAATTAATTATTTCTCTTGGGATTGGAGCTTTTTGGTGGCTAAGGACCTGACTTTTCCTTTCATCTTGGGAGCAGATTTTATTGGAAAAACTGGCATGATTTTTGGATTTGGCCTCCAGTCATGTTTTCTTTGCTTTCGCCAGGCGGGTGATCGTTCCCTTTTCAGATGTCGAGTCTCGTGGGACTGCTGCCTTAGAGATGGAAGATAAGAGCTTGACTCCTCCTGACCAACTAGGACATCTTACGCCGAAAGAGGCTGAGGACATAAGGCAGATTTGTTCCAGTTTTCCTGAAGTCCTAACTGACAAACTGGGTACGACCAATCTCTTGGAATACGAGATTCGTCTTACAGACACCCGTCCTGTACGTTTCCCATCCATATAAGCTTGCTTCGCCCAAGATGGAAATTCTGAGAAATATGATTGATGATTTTACTTAAGAGTGGGGTGATCGAGCCGTCTTGCTCAAATTTTTCCAGTCCAGCGTTTCTAGTGCCGAAACCTAATGGGAAGTCCAGATTGGTCCTGGATTATCGAAAGCTCAATGCTCAGATAGAAATTGACTCCGTGCCTCTCCCCGATTTGCATTCTGCTTTCGACTGGTTTGGTAAGGCCAAGTATTTCTCCATTTTTGATCTTAATCAGGCATACCATCAGATTCCTCTAAAACACGAGTCTCGACCTCTCACTGCCTTTTGTGTGCCTTGGAATTTGTACCAGTTCACCCGAGTGCCAATGGGCCTGGCTGTGGGGGCCCAAACACTCACCAGACTCCTGGATTCTATCTTTCATGATGTCAAATTTAAGTTCGTGTTCAACTATCTGGATGACCTGCTTGTGTACAGTGAGAGTTATGAGGAGCACTTGACTCATCTAGAGGAAGTTCTAACTAGACTGCGAGAGTCTGGCCTTACCGTCAATCCTGAAAAGGTGAGTTTTGCTCAGCCTGAAATATCGTTTCTGGGTCATCTTGTCTCTTCTCGAGGTGTTTGTATTGATCCAGAGAGAACCCAGGCAATCAGGGAGTTTCCTCCTCCTAAGGATGCCAAGGGGATTGCCCGTTTTGTGGGAATGATAAATTTTTATCGTCGTTTCATCCCCAATGTTGCTGAAGTGGCGGCCCCTCTCAACTCTCTTAGGAAAAAGGGTGCCAAGTTTGAGTGGGGTGAAGCGCAACAGACTGCTTTTGAGCAGCTGAAAGAGGCTGTGATGCAGCCTCCAGTCTTGGCTATGCCTGATTTCAGTCGTAAGTTCGTCTTGCAAACTGATGCTTCCTCCTTAGCCGTTGCTGCTGTTTTATCACAAGAAGTAAATGGTATCCGGCAGCCCATAGCTTATGCTTCACGCACGTTAACCCCTTGTGAGAAGAAGAGTTGTTCTGTTTATGAGCTGGAATGTTTGGCTGTCGTGTTTGGAATTAATAAGTTCAGGCGTTACCTAGAACATAAAGAATTTTTGTTGGAAACCGACAACCAGGCACTTTCTTGGCTCCTTGCCCACCCCCGTCAGCTCGGGAAGATTGGTCGCTGGGTAGTCCAAATTTCTGCCCTTAAGTTCACAGTGCAGCACGTGCGAGGCACCCAAAATATCATAGCGGACACTCTGTCACGCATGTATCACTTACCCAACGACCACCAGAATTTATCAGAGCCGCCATGTTGTGGCGTGCTCCTAGACTTTCCTCTGGCATTTTCGGACATTGTTCCACACCAACTTAAGGATCCCGAGCTGACTGCTATCATCAATGAGCCTAAAAACGGAGGTGCCCACCCTCCTTATTTTCTGTACCGAGGTGCTCTATGCTGCCGTGACAAGCAGCGGAGAAAAACCTAAGTTAGTGCTGCCAAGCTTTCTTGTACCGATGGTCTTTCAGTATTTTCATTCTTCTCCTGTGGGCGGACATCTAGGAATTCATAAGACCATCGCGAAGATTAGGGATCAGTTCATCTGGAAAGGTATGGACCGGGATATTGCAGCTCGAGTACGTTCTTGTGAACTGTGCTCGCTAAGCAAACCCGCTCAAAATACCAAGTTGGGTCTTTTGTCATCTGAGGTGGCGGAAAAACCTTTGGAGAAGGTTTTCATTGACTATGTTGGGCCTCTCCCGCGTAGCAAGTCTGGAAATAAGTTCCTACTTGTTTGTGTGGATGCCTTCTCCAAGTTTGTTTAGTTGTTCCCATTGCGGAGTGCTACCGCGCAGCTCACGGTGCAAGCACTTCGTAACCATTTTTTTCAACACTTTGGAATCCCCGCCACCTTAGTTTCCGATAATGGTTCACAGTTTGTCTCCAATATCTTTAAAAGAATGTGCTTTGGGCACGGAATCCGCCATGTGACTACTTCCCCTTTCTATCCTCAGCCTTCTCACGCCGAACGGTTTAATCGCAATCTTCGATCTGCTCTCATTGCCTTTCATGCGGAAAATCAGACCACCTGGGATCAACAACTACCTTGGATCCAGTTTGCCTTTAATACGGCCCAGCATGAAAGTCACAAGGCGGTACCTTTCGAGTTATTATTTGGCTTTCCGCCAAACAACCCTTTGGCGAACCTTTGGAAACTTAGCGATCTTCTGCCACCTCCTGGTACTCCCGATGTGAAAGCCACTTGGGAGGCAGCCAGGCGGAATCTCATTCGGGCTAGGGAGTTAGTAAGGAGGAAGTACAACCGAGGTCGTATTGCCAATCCCTTCCAGGTGGGGGATCTAGTTTACTGCAAGGCTCACCCAGTCAGTTCGGCTGTGGATAAAAGAGCTGCTAAACTTTGCTACAGGTGGACTGGTCCCCACCGCATCTTGAAGTTTCTGACTCCGGTGACTGCCCGACTGGGAGATCCTCAGTCCGAGAAGATTTTCAGGAAGGCGCACATATCCCATCTGAAGCCTTGCCGGAGTCATCCGTGATTCCTCTTTAGTCTGTGCGGGAGGGTTTTAGCTCCAGAGGCCTGATCACCTCTGCTCTTTCTTCCTGATCAAGGCTCCTGTTTTCTTCTTTGTACCCATGCTACTCTTGGAGGATTTCTTGCCTCCAACTGGATTTTCTTGGTTTTCCCTTCTGCTGACTTCAGGGTTTCCGGTTATTTTTCTTCAACCATTGGGGGGAGAGGCATTTCGTTCGGTTCTTCTTTTTGAAGAAATTTACAGAGGGGTGTTCCTCCTTTTGGGGGGGGAGTCTGAGCCGGTTCAATACCTATATCTCCCCGGCTCATGTGTGTTTTATATAGTGTGTGTGTGGTTTATTGGCTGCAGAGGCGACTGACCTTTTGAAGGCGTTTGGCCTTTCCGGCAGAGTGGCAAAGACTCCGAGCCGTGGTGTACAAGTTAGGAGTAGCTCCAGTTTAATATATTAGTTTAATTAAGTGTTTTGTTTATTTGCTGAGCTGATTTCCTTCTGACATGTGCGGCTAAGTTTACGGCCCCTCACTGATGAGTAAGTTTTGCTTTCTTTTAAATTTTTAGTGATTATTTTTATTTTTCAAACTGTGAAGGTTAAGAGCACATGGTTTTCCAAATTGTAGTTTTGCTTTTATTAAATTTTAGTACTTCTGGCTGTTAACTAATTTTTAAATTGGCTTTCAAATTAATTCTCTTACACTTTTATTAGTTTTCACCCCTTCTATTTGGCTTAAATTAATTTTCTGTCTCTCAGTGAGGACCAGTCCTAGGCTATATGTTACAGTTCTTTTTTTATTCTGCAGCCAATATTGTTTGTAATGTGTCACTTGTTATGTAGTTTTTGTAAACAAAACCCAGAGAGACTGCTGAAGGTTCATTTTACTAAATTTTTAAGCCTTTCTGAGAGATGTAACGTTCTTCGGGTCTTTTAGCCCATAACTCCCCCTTATAGCCTACTTGGTTAATTTAAGGCCTTCTGCCATCAAATTTTAAATTTAGATTCCTGTTATTAGGCTGCTACTTTTGGCCATCAGTTTTTTTTTCTAATAATTAAATTTTTTTTTCACCAAGAGTAAAACGCTTAAATTTTGTTCTGTGACAGAGGGGATTTCATACTAACTTTCTTTGGGGTAGTTGTTTTGAGTTGGGAATTTTATTTTAAGTGCAGAATGCCCTTCCCCTGCTTTTCACCAATTTTGAGCCTATTCTGTCAATAAATGCCTGTTTTAAAAATGTTTGAACCAAATTGTTACGTATGGTAGGCTACTGCGTATACCTCAAATAAATTCCTTTATAACTTATTGTTTTAGTCTTTTAAATGGAATATCTTGTTTATTTATTGTTTTCTAATGTTACCAGCTTCTATATTAAGGTTTATTTTAATTTTTATCAGTAATTGATTGGTCTGTGATATTTTGAAATTTTGGTAATTTAACTTAACTTAAAATTCTTGATAGATAACTTTTGGCAACTTTACTTTTATTAAAATTCTAGATTGTTTGGCAACTATTTATTAATTATTATTAACTTTAAAAGGGTACTAGGCTGAAACCTGGTTTCAGGGTCCAAGGGATGAATTGTTTCCTCCTGTCATCTCTCCATCATGCGTGGTCGCAGAGAACCTTCGCTTTTGCGCTCTACTGAAGGACGGCCACCATGATGGACATTTCTACCAGTCAACATCTGTGATACCCTGTGATATTGTTATTGTTGCCATTTATATAGTTTATATTTTGTTATTTAATTTTAAGTTAGTTTTAGATATTATTTAGTTATTTCTTGGATTTCATTAGGAGCCCGCCCTTAGCCGAAGGATACCGGGTGAAATTGGCATTTCTTGTTTCAAATTATGGCGTTTCTAATTTTTGTATGCAGGTGCACCTGACAAGGATTGTTTGAGGTATCTACTACTGCAGGAACCTTTTATTTTTTTATTTTTTTTTATTTATAGTATATATACATATTTATTTATATTGACTGGATAGGCCTATGTGTGTCTTAGTAAATGAACCTGAGTATACTGACCACGGTGTTCTTTTTTTTTACCTAGTTTAGTCTTGATCCGGCATCCCGTTCGCCACCATGGGCGCGCGCTTCCCTGATGGTTTGCTGTGGGTGTGCGAGCGGCGATGTACGGTTTCAATGGTAGCAGAGCGTGGTTAGCTGCTCTCTCAGCTGTCTCTCAGTTCTGGTTTTGTTTGTTGGTGTAGGTTAGTGTTAGGTAGGGGGAGGTCAGAGTACACAACTTTTTTATTAGGAGCTCGCCCTAGCACAGGATACCGGGTGGAATTGGTTTAGTGTCTTGCTTCCTGCAGACTTACCCTTTGCAGGGAGCAAGGGACTCTAAATTGCTTAACCGCTAAATTTATCTAACTGTACTCTCCTTCTCCCCTATCAATGTGTTGTTTTGTTATATTTATTGCTTCTGTGTTTGTAGGTTGTGGTTAGTGTATATTTGCAGGGTATCCTTCTATTAGGTGGCAGGTATTAAGTTCTTCACTTGGACCTCGTCAGTGTAAGCCCTTTGTGAGTTGAGTCCACTTAGGTTACTAAGTAATTGTTGTGTACGCTTTGTTGTATTTATTTTGTCTGAATTGTTTGGTATGGCGTTTTTCCCTGGTGCCTGAACATCTGCGATAGCCCGAGTTGGTTTTTGAGGTCCTGGCGAGAGGACAGAAGCCCGAGGGAGATGTGAGGGCATTAAGAGCTCAATTACGGGCTTGTATAGCGTTGGACCGCAGCTGGAATGCAGAGTTCCAAATTAATACTGAATTTGAGTTTTGTAAAACCCGAATGGAAGAGTTAGAAGACGACATTAATTTTGAGTCACTTCCCATGTCCGGGTCAGCAAAGGCTAGATTGGCATCTCAGCTTTTACATTGGCGTGACAGAATAGTTTTACTTATGTCAGCTCCTAGTTTAGACTCTGATATTAAAAGTTGGGCTTTTTCGGCCAGTAATAAATTAAAACAAGCCTTAGATGGTTTGGGTGAGGTGCGCTCGGTGAAAGAGAAGGGGGTACTATTTACCGCTGTCACTCCAACGGAGGTTCCCACTACCATTACTTTTGCTAACCATCCACCGGCTCTTTCTTTCGAGACTCCCAGAGTTACTATGTCTCCGATGGGTAGTGGCCCTCCTGAAGCGGCTGGTGAGGCATCATCTATAGTTGTGCCTTCCTTTTCTAGCTTTGGCAAACTGCCTCATCCTTTGGGGAGTGTTTTACAACACTTCCCCAGAGTTGATGGACTTGACACTAATTTACTTATCCATTTCCTTCTGGAAGTTTTTAAGCTAAGAGAATTTCCTGGTATGACAGATGCCATGCTTATGCAGATTTTAGCGCAGTTTTCCTTAAGGCCGCTTTTTGATCGCCTTCTAGACTGCCTTAAGCGAGGTGCCACATTTGACCAGTTCCACGCCGAGATCTTGGAGTTCTTTGTACCTGCTCGGGTTAGGGAGCGCTTGCGGGTGGAACGCGTTTACCGTCCTCAGGCACCAGACGAGACGTTGAGCCATTTTGTCGGGGAGATACGGGATGTAGCCCGGGTGTTGCGCTTGAGCTTGAGCGAAACGGATTTGGTGAGCCTTATTTTTGGAGGGCATTAAACCTGAAGAACGCTCCCGTTTGATTTTTTGTAGCCGTCCCGCATCTTTTGCGGATTTGGACCGCCTCTCCATCATCTCCAGAGGGGTTCAGGATGCGGATGATCAAAGGGAGGCCATGTCGAGGCATCTTCCTCACTTGCCTCCGGGGCCGGTCCATGCTCCGGTGCAGTCTGAGCCAGCAGCTGCTCCTTCCCGTAGGCAGCCTCCTACCTGTTATGGCTGCAAGCAAGTGGGACATATTAGACCGTTTTGTCCACTTAATAAAAAAAACTAGTAAGCTTGCGGACGAGTAAGCCCGACTCGTGCCGTAAAGGTAATTTTGAGGGCAAATATGTACCTAATTTTGATGGTAAAAGGGTAGCTGGTTTAATACAGAACAGAAAGGAAACAGAAAGAAATAGACGTGGGGGCAGTTATCATCGTTGGCCGAGAGGGGAGGTTGCTGCTCTGGCTGCGCAGGGAGTAAGGGCTGCCCGCTCAACCTGCCCACAACTGGGGGGTTTGTGGGGAATGTGGTGCAGAAGGCCCTGGTTGATTCTGGGTCAGCACGCAGCCTGATTTCTTTGTCGTTTTTTGAAGATCTAAAATCCTCTGGGCTAATACGGCAGGTTGAGCCTAGTTCACTTATCTGCTGGACTGCTTCACGCACACCTTTACCTATTATCTGTAGTGCCCAGATTCACATCAAAATTAATTATTTCTCTTGGGATTGGAGCTTTTTGGTGGCTAAGGACCTGACTTTTCCTTTCATCTTGGGAGCAGATTTTATTGGAAAAACTGGCATGATTTTGGATTTGGCCTCCAGTCATGTTTTCTTTGCTTTCGCCAGGCGGGTGATCGTTCCCTTTTCAGATGTCGAGTCTCGTGGGACTGCTGCCTTAGAGATGGAAGATAAGAGCTTGACTCCTCCTGACCAACTAGGACATCTTACGCCGAAAGAGGCTGAGGACATAAGGCAGATTTGTTCCAGTTTTCCTGAAGTCCTAACTGACAAACTGGGTACGACCAATCTCTTGGAATACGAGATTCGTCTTACAGACACCCGTCCTGTACGTTCCCATCCATATAAGCTTGCTTCGCCCAAGATGGAAATTCTGAGAAATATGATTGATGATTTACTTAAGAGTGGGGTGATCGAGCCGTCTTGCTCAAATTTTTCCAGTCCAGCGTTTCTAGTGCCGAAACCTAATGGGAAGTCCAGATTGGTCCTGGATTATCGAAAGCTCAATGCTCAGATAGAAATTGACTCCGTGCCTCTCCCCGATTTGCATTCTGCTTTCGACTGGTTTGGTAAGGCCAAGTATTTCTCCATTTTTGATCTTAATCAGGCATACCATCAGATTCCTCTAAAACACGAGTCTCGACCTCTCACTGCCTTTTGTGTGCCTTGGAATTTGTACCAGTTCACCCGAGTGCCAATGGGCCTGGCTGTGGGGGCCCAAACACTCACCAGACTCCTGGATTCTATCTTTCATGATGTCAAATTTAAGTTCGTGTTCAACTATCTGGATGACCTGCTTGTGTACAGTGAGAGTTATGAGGAGCACTTGACTCATCTAGAGGAAGTTCTAACTAGACTGCGAGAGTCTGGCCTTACCGTCAATCCTGAAAAGGTGAGTTTTGCTCAGCCTGAAATATCGTTTCTGGGTCATCTTGTCTCTTCTCGAGGTGTTTGTATTGATCCAGAGAGAACCCAGGCAATCAGGGAGTTTCCTCCTCCTAAGGATGCCAAGGGGATTGCCCGTTTTGTGGGAATGATAAATTTTTATCGTCGTTTCATCCCCAATGTTGCTGAAGTGGCGGCCCCTCTCAACTCTCTTAGGAAAAAGGGTGCCAAGTTTGAGTGGGGTGAAGCGCAACAGACTGCTTTTGAGCAGCTGAAAGAGGCTGTGATGCAGCCTCCAGTCTTGGCTATGCCTGATTTCAGTCGTAAGTTCGTCTTGCAAACTGATGCTTCCTCCTTAGCCGTTGCTGCTGTTTTATCACAAGAAGTAAATGGTATCCGGCAGCCCATAGCTTATGCTTCACGCACGTTAACCCCTTGTGAGAAGAAGAGTTGTTCTGTTTATGAGCTGGAATGTTTGGCTGTCGTGTTTGGAATTAATAAGTTCAGGCGTTACCTAGAACATAAAGAATTTTTGTTGGAAACCGACAACCAGGCACTTTCTTGGCTCCTTGCCCACCCCCGTCAGCTCGGGAAGATTGGTCGCTGGGTAGTCCAAATTTCTGCCCTTAAGTTCACAGTGCAGCACGTGCGAGGCACCCAAAATATCATAGCGGACACTCTGTCACGCATGTATCACTTACCCAACGACCACCAGAATTTATCAGAGCCGCCATGTTGTGGCGTGCTCCTAGACTTTCCTCTGGCATTTTCGGACATTGTTCCACACCAACTTAAGGATCCCGAGCTGACTGCTATCATCAATGAGCCTAAAAACGGAGGTGCCCACCCTCCTTATTTTCTGTACCGAGGTGCTCTATGCTGCCGTGACAAGCAGCGGAGAAAACCTAAGTTAGTGCTGCCAAGCTTTCTTGTACCGATGGTCTTTCAGTATTTTCATTCTTCTCCTGTGGGCGGACATCTAGGAATTCATAAGACCATCGCGAAGATTAGGGATCAGTTCATCTGGAAAGGTATGGACCGGGATATTGCAGCTCGAGTACGTTCTTGTGAACTGTGCTCGCTAAGCAAACCCGCTCAAAATACCAAGTTGGGTCTTTTGTCATCTGAGGTGGCGGAAAAACCTTTGGAGAAGGTTTTCATTGACTATGTTGGGCCTCTCCCGCGTAGCAAGTCTGGAAATAAGTTCCTACTTGTTTGTGTGGATGCCTTCTCCAAGTTTGTTTAGTTGTTCCCATTGCGGAGTGCTACCGCGCAGCTCACGGTGCAAGCACTTCGTAACCATTTTTTTCAACACTTTGGAATCCCCGCCACCTTAGTTTTCCGATAATGGTTCACAGTTTGTCTCCAATATCTTTAAAAGAATGTGCTTTGGGCACGGAATCCGCCATGTGACTACTTCCCCTTTCTATCCTCAGCCTTCTCACGCCGAACGGTTTAATCGCAATCTTCGATCTGCTCTCATTGCCTTTCATGCGGAAAATCAGACCACCTGGGATCAACAACTACCTTGGATCCAGTTTGCCTTTAATACGGCCCAGCATGAAAGTCACAAGGCGGTACCTTTCGAGTTATTATTTGGCTTTCCGCCAAACAACCCTTTGGCGAACCTTTGGAAACTTAGCGATCTTCTGCCACCTCCTGGTACTCCCGATGTGAAAGCCACTTGGGAGGCAGCCAGGCGGAATCTCATTCGGGCTAGGGAGTTAGTAAGGAGGAAGTACAACCGAGGTCGTATTGCCAATCCCTTCCAGGTGGGGGATCTAGTTTACTGCAAGGCTCACCCAGTCAGTTTCGGCTGTGGATAAAAGAGCTGCTAAACTTTGCTACAGGTGGACTGGTCCCCACCGCATCTTGAAGTTTCTGACTCCGGTGACTGCCCGACTGGGAGATCCTCAGTCCGAGAAGATTTTCAGGAAGGCGCACATATCCCATCTGAAGCCTTGCCGGGAGTCATCCGTGATTCCTCTTTAGTCTGTGCGGGAGGGTTTTAGCTCCAGAGGCCTGATCACCTCTGCTCTTTCTTCCTGATCAAGGCTCCTGTTTTCTTCTTTGTACCCATGCTACTCTTGGAGGGATTTCTTGCCTCCAACTGGATTTTCTTGGTTTTCCCTTCTGCTGACTTCAGGGTTTCCGGTTATTTTTCTTCAACCATTGGGGGGAGAGGCATTTCGTTCGGTTCTTCTTTTTGAAGAAATTTACAGAGGGGTGTTCCTCCTTTTGGGGGGGAGTCTGAGCCGGTTCAATACCTATATCTCCCCGGCTCATGTGTGTTTTATATAGTGTGTGTGTGGTTTATTGGCTGCAGAGGCGACTGACCTTTTGAAGGCGTTTGGCCTTTCCGGCAGAGTGGCAAAGACTCCGAGCCGTGGTGTACAAGTTAGGAGTAGCTCCAGTTTAATATATTAGTTTAATTAAGTGTTTTGTTTATTTGCTGAGCTGATTTCCTTCTGACATGTGCGGCTAAGTTTACGGCCCCTCACTGATGAGTAAGTTTTGCTTTCTTTTAAATTTTTAGTGATTATTTTTATTTTTCAAACTGTGAAGGTTAAGAGCACATGGTTTTCCAAATTGTAGTTTTGCTTTTATTAAATTTTAGTACTTCTGGCTGTTAACTAATTTTTAAATTGGCTTTCAAATTAATTCTCTTACACTTTTATTAGTTTTCACCCCTTCTATTTGGCTTAAATTAATTTTCTGTCTCTCAGTGAGGACCAGTCCTAGGCTATATGTTACAGTTCTTTTTTTATTCTGCAGCCAATATTGTTTGTAATGTGTCACTTGTTATGTAGTTTTTGTAAACAAACCCAGAGAGACTGCTGAAGGTTCATTTTACTAAATTTTTAAGCCTTTCTGAGAGATGTAACGTTCTTCGGGTCTTTTAGCCCATAACTCCCCCTTATAGCCTACTTGGTTAATTTAAGGCCTTCTGCCATCAAATTTTAAATTTAGATTCCTGTTATTAGGCTGCTACTTTTGGCCATCAGTTTTTTTTTCTAATAATTAAATTTTTTTTTCACCAAGAGTAAAACGCTTAAATTTTGTTCTGTGACAGAGGGGATTTCATACTAACTTTCTTTGGGGTAGTTGTTTTGAGTTGGGAATTTTATTTTAAGTGCAGAATGCCCTTCCCCTGCTTTTCACCAATTTTGAGCCTATTCTGTCAATAAATGCCTGTTTTAAAAATGTTTGAACCAAATTGTTACGTATGGTAGGCTACTGCGTATACCTCAAATAAATTCCTTTATAACTTATTGTTTTAGTCTTTTAAATGGAATATCTTGTTTATTTATTGTTTTTCTAATGTTACCAGCTTCTATATTAAGGTTTATTTTAATTTTTATCAGTAATTGATTGGTCTGTGATATTTTGAAATTTTGGTAATTTAACTTAACTTAAAATTCTTGATAGATAACTTTTGGCAACTTTACTTTTATTAAAATTCTAGATTGTTTGGCAACTATTTATTAATTATTATTAACTTTAAAAGGGTACTAGGCTGAAACCTGGTTTCAGGGTCCAAGGGATGAATTGTTTCCTCCTGTCATCTCTCCATCATGCGTGGTCGCAGAGAACCTTCGCTTTTGCGCTCTACTGAAGGACGGCCACCATGATGGACATTTCTACCAGTCAACATCTGTGATACCCTGTGATATTGTTATTGTTGCCATTTATATAGTTTATATTTTGTTATTTAATTTTAAGTTAGTTTTAGATATTATTTAGTTATTTCTTGGATTTCATTAGGAGCCCGCCCTTAGCCGAAGGATACCGGGTGAAATTGGCATTTCTTGTTTCAAATTATGGCGTTTCTAATTTTTGTATGCAGGTGCACCTGACAAGGATTGTTTGAGGTATCTACTACTGCAGGAACCTTTTATTTTTTTTTATTTTTTTTTATTTATAGTATATATACATATTTATTTATATTGACTGGATAGGCCTATGTGTGTCTTAGTAAATGAACCTGAGTATACTGACCACGGTGTTCTTTTTTTTACCTAGTTTAGTCTTGATCCGGCATCCCGTTCGCCACCATGGGCGCGCGCTTCCCTGATGGTTTGCTGTGGGTGTGCGAGCGGCGATGTACGGTTTCAAGGCGGAACCAGTATCTACAGTGTCCTTGGGGTCATCTAATTCCAGATTAAGATTATCCATCTGTTCTGAAAGGGCTTCAAAGTCTGAGTACAAAGACTTTAAATTTGAATACCTAGCGACAAAATCATTAGTTTCACCTGGAAGTTCCTTGATTAAATCAAAACACAGCTGTAACTTTTGAAAATACCTTTCTCTCTTTTTCACACATTGTTCTAGTTTTTTAGTAGCCATATTTTCAAACACTAATTAAATACAAAATATGAAATACACCCTACAGAAGACAGAATCCTTATTTACTAAATTAACCTGCTTACAAACTAATTTAGTAAACCTTGACATAAATAAAACAAGTAATCTTCAAACAAAACAGTGACACAGAAATAATATTAGATAGTGAGTGATTAAGAAAATAAGAATGATTCCCTCAGTGATAGTAAATTATTAGTTTTAAATAGAAACAGCTGACAGATAAGTTGCTCAAAATAGATAAGAGCGTCCGATCGGCGGACAGAAATACTCGATCAGCTGAGCGACAATCAGATAGCGGCCGATAAGCAGCGCAATCAATAAACATAACCTGCAGTTCTGTACCTGTCTGTCTGGCTCTATAGTTCAGTTCACGAAACATAGCTTATATGCTAATTTTATTTTTAATGCTAATCAGGTTTGTTTCATGAGGCGGTTGAGTTTTGATTTGAACTCAAATTAAATGTTAAAACTTAGTGGACTGTTTTTTTGCATGAAACTGAAGCGTTCGTATAGGACCAGCTGATCCGGCCCGAAGGACCAAATGTACGGTCTTTGAGGAAGAGCCGTAACCGCGGTATAGCCGAAATAAAAACGACTGGTGATGTACCTTGGGGGAGTCTCGTAGAACGGGGTCGTCGAGGTCCTCGGCCAGGGCAGCGGGGAGTCCAGGATCACCAGAAGTCTTGTAGATGGAGAGCGGTGGACAACAAGGGGAATGATTCACTCCGAGAGGGTAAATAAAGTAACTATATTGACTTGAAATACATAAAAACAAAATATAGCTGTATAAACGTGACAACTGTTCATGTATTGGGGTGGAATGCGGGCAGCAGCGAGTGTCCAGTACGCCGCCTGCCGAGAGAAGAATTGAGCCGCGTCTTCTTATCTTGAAGGGGTTGGAGAAGGGGCTGCGAGTCGGTGACGTCATCTCGGGCCAGTAACAACACCAGCCGTTAATTAAGAAATAAGTACTGAACATATATATATTTGTTGAAATATATACAGTTTATTTTGAAAAACCTCAATAAATAAAACATTTTGTGTTAATATTATGAAACATATCACCAGAATGTAGCAGGTAGATACATCTTTCATAAGACTATGTAGAGAATTAATTATAAAACAATTCGACACGTCTGTGCATTTGTACTGAAAATATCCATTACTGTAATCTATTGATATTCGACAATTCATAGTTTCTACTATATTATATTACAACCGATTCCCAATTCACATACACATCCTTCTTCTTTATAATTTCTTTATTGTGTATACATATAAAAATGTACAATATGCGTTACTTTATATTTCATGATAATATTACGCCTATGAAATAGGCGGTGACATATCAAGTCAGCAGAATGACATGTCTTTGCAGCGCTCGCTAAACATAACCTCAATAACTTACAAATGTCAACTGTGCGACATATTTATCTATTAGTGCTTTTGAAGTTTTTTTTTTCATCTTTAAGAAGTGTTTATTCCTATTACTGAACCTTCTACCAAGCGTGCTTGATTGTAAGATTCTGTGTATATAAGTTTTACCATGACTGACTGTGCGAAATGCTTGAAATCAGTTACTAGGACTGACAAGAATTCTACTGAGATTGATTGATCAATTTTCTGCCTAAGCACACAATCTCAGTATCTCTCAACTCTGAGTTTCCACTGTGCCTGGCAAAAAAGTTGTAATCCCAATTTTAAAACTTAAGGGTTTTTAAAAACAACCTGAATGCTATAGTACAATTTCTCTGTTATCAATATTTTCAAAAGTATTTGAAAAAACCATCAAGAGTCAATTAAAGGAGTATTTCAATAACATCAATTGTAAAGTTTGAAATATTCTTATTATAATATATTTAAAAACTTCATTTTAGTGCTTGTACTTCACCAAATCAGATTTTATTATATGGTTGTAGGCTTTATTAGTCTGAGCTTATATATACTATTTGTTGAAATATGTACAGTTTATTTTGTAAAACCCTCAACAAATAATATATATTGCATATCACCAGAATGTAACATAAACATAAACCTATCAATAACAAGAAAAATTTTAACGCTTTGTTGCTGGCAAGTATCAGAAGATTGCCTCTTCGATTGTTCTCTAGTTACATATAGTGAAGGGGACAATGTGCTAGGATACACAACTACTAAGATAACCCTGGTAAAGAGGAACATTATATTCCTCAAAGTTCAGTATTGGGTTCTATTTAAAAAAATCTTAATCAACGATATGTTTAAAGGACGATTTAATGGTAAACTGGTTACTTTTGATGATTTTAACTGCATTTGTATACGAAACCCAGGATATTAACACCTTGTACGGTAACATGACGAGAGACCTATTCTTTCCATTGACAAAAAACTTTGGATTGACAAAAACTACATGATATTATGTGAAAACACAACATTTATGACATTTAGCCACAGAAGTGGATCACAAATCAACCTTTACGAGTCGACGCTGGAGTGCGTCCGACAGCTTTGTTTACAGCGGACAATACATTGATCAAAACAATGTTGAAGAGATTAAATAAATCACAAATCATCCGGTACGAGTCAACACCAGAAGCGGCCGGTAACTTTGTTTATAGCGGGAAATACATTGATTCAAACAGTGTCGAAGAGATAAATTAAATCACAAATCATCCGGTACGAGTCAGCGACAGAAAGTGGCCGGTAACTTTGTTTATAGCGAGCAATACATTGATTTAAACAATGTCAAAGAGATGAAATTAATCACAAATCATCCGGTACGAGTCAACACCAGAGAGCGGCCGGTGACTTTGTCTAAAGCGGGCAGTACATTGATCAGTGTCAAAGAGATGAAATAAATCACCAATCATCCGGTACGACTCTACACCAGAGAGCGGGCAAATTGTTTATAGCGGGCAATACATTGATTTAAACAGTGTCGAAGAGATGAATTAAATTACAAATCATCCGGTACGAGTCAACACCAGAGAGTGGCCGGTAACTTTGTTTATAGCGGGAAATTCATTGATCCAAACAATGTCGAAGAGATGAAATAAATCACAAATCTCCCAGTATAAGTTGACGCTGGAGTGCGGCCGACAGCTTTGTTTATAGCGGGCAATTCATTGATTTAAACAGTGTCGAAGAGATGAATTAAATAAAAAATCATCCGTTACGAGTCAACACCAGAGAGCGGCCGGTATCTTTGTTTATAGCGGGCAGTACTTTGATCAGTGTCGAAGAGATGAAATAAATCACAAATCATCCGGTACGAGTCAACACCAGAGAGTGGCCGGTAACTTTGTTTATACCGGGCAATTCATTGATCCAAACAATGTCGAAGAGATGAAATAAATCACAAATCACCCGGTATAAGTTGACGCCGGAGTGCGGCCGACAGCTTTGTTTATAGCGGACAATACATTGATGCAAACAGTGTCGAAGAGATAACAGTGGAATTTCACACCTACATTGAAACAGAATTTATTAATTATTGAAACCGATAGTTATACAGTTTTACTTGTGATGTTATTTAATCTTTTACTTAACGTTTATTACGATATCCAAGTATTTACAGGCATATATAAATTTAAATTTAAATATTTATTCACATCAGAACTAGTTAACGGCCTTATTGGCTGAGCGTTAGAGAAACCTTATAAGAGAAGCTTGGGAAGTTTAAGTTCTTTTGGTCTCTCTATCTATCTGTCCGCACCATATCTCAAAAAATGAACTGACTTTAAAGTGTGCATGTCATTTAATGAGTTTTAACAGAGCATTACCGTGTATCTTTACATTGGTCCTACTGGTAAATATGTAGGCCACAAGAAATTAGGAGGATAAATATATTTGTTAACAAACATAGCATAAACATATGATATATTTTACATGTGATTTTTTTTACTCATCGTTTACGAGAAATAAGGGAGATAAAATTAAAATATTATAAAGCCGGTGAAAAGAATAAATTTCAGAGCACATCGTCCTGGAGTACCCACACTAGCTTAACGAAACTTTCATTATTTCAACGCAACACTCTATAAAATCTTATTAAAAACGAAATTGTCAATTAGTCATGTAGTAAGATATCTCGAAGTAGAATTCTTCTGTAGAACTAAATTTTTGCATAAAACTTTATTTCATAAACCAAAATTAATTTATTGTATGATGGTGCAGGTCAAACGAAGAAATTTGGTTGAGCGTCATTGAAGTTTATCACTTGATCAGTAGGTTGACCTAATTTGTCTATTTTCTGCCTCGGAGTAGTAACAATATTATTTACTATCATCTGTCTCTCTATCGTTACTTGCAGAACATTTTGGGAATGAAACTAGCTACAGATTTATAATTTTTGAAGCAACATTAGTGAAGCCCAATATGGAACACTAAGTGTAGCGTACTCATACTGTTTATATATAATTTTTAAATATTAAAAACCTAAAATCTAGGTAAGCATTTATAACTATGGTTATGGTTATAAGTTATGGTTTTTTAACTTTTCCAAATACCATATTAGGTTGTCTGCACTAGTTCATATACAAATACAAAGTACACTATTAGAGCACATTAGAAAGTCAACAAAAAGCTGTAAAAGACCTAATAAATCCTTAGTATTTCTTAGCGTTATGGCTTCCTGAGAAAAATGTATATAGCTGATCGGAATTGATTTATTAGGTTAGGTTCGAATATTGAATTAATACGTGACATAATTACTATACAAATATTTGTAGAAATTTTCTTCCAGAACAATGAAAATTATTCGGGTCACTTGCTCTTAAATTGAGTTCGTATAAGTCATATTTTATCACCGAAACAGAAAAGATTTGTGTTTTAGATATACAGTAGAACGTCGATAATTCGGACGTCGAAAATCCGGACCGTCAATAATCTGGATTTGTATCTAGCATAAATTAAAACTTTGTATCATCTGACCTTGCACTATGTTTCTGTGCGAAAAGGCGCTTAGCGAGGAGACGGGGAGCCTGTTACAAAATGTTACAGTACACTGTACTGTACCTATGATTTTTTGCCAACATTCTGATTGATAATCTTTTGTACGTAACATATATACAGTACTGTGTAAAGGCAAGGAAAGAAAGCATTTATTTTTGGTTGTTTATTTGAGCAATTTCTTTTAGAGGAAACAGAAACAATGAAATCTGACAGTTACGACCCAGAACATGAGACAGAAGAGAGAGGGAAAACTCATTCTGAAGCGTTTGTAGCAGCAGAGACACGGATGTCATGGCTAGAGAAACAAAACGAGAGCTCACCCACTCAGCTGATTCTTTTAAAATCAATTAAGGACTTAGCGGTATAAAAAAACGAACCACTACTGCAATTTAAAAACCTATTAAACATTGTTTTTAATCTCAAATAGTGTTTGATGTTTTTACTGTACACATGCTGCTACTAACAAATTACAATACAGTTTTAGAACACAAAATATGTTTTTCATTAATTTCACCTCTAAACTTTTTACTGTATAAGAGAAAATACCAGAGATATGTATAGGAGATTTTAAAATGTTTGGGTACTTAAATAATGTGTACTGGCCTTTTTTAGAGTAATTTCAATAATCCGGATAATTTGATAATCCGTATGGGGTCTGGCCCAATTTAATCCGGGTTATTGACGTTGTACTGTAACTTCAAACATTTCGTTTTTGTCATGCATGCCATGTTTGTCTCTTTTACTTAAATAAATTTGTCGATAATTAATAATAAAAAACAAAATAGTTGGTAAAGATTATAGTTATACCAGTATGTTAATGTGTTATTATTAATTTACCAATTTAATAATGTCATAAAAAATAATTCCTCTAGTAAAGTAGAACAATTAACTTCTTGATCTAGTGCAACGATTGTTTGCAACTAAAACCGTTAGACTGAAACAGCAGATGTGACCTCGCACTTCTTACAGTTGCTAACTTAGCTGCAGGTGCAGCATTAGTTGGAAATACTCCTGAACACTGCATTCATCTCAATTTAATTCTTTTATAAACTTAGTGTCACTATAAATCTAATTAAATATTGTAATATACATTTATGTGTGAAATATTATTTGTAAGAGATTTGGGGATGTTTCTAATTGAAATTGTTCTCATTGGAGCAGAGTTTACATTTATGAATAATTTGTGACGGTTTCGATTTCTTTTTGAAAAACTGAAAAAGACTGATTCATTTTACCCAGTAATATGAAATAAATTTTCATAAAGATAGAGAAACGCAGGTTATAAGAATTGTTTCTATGTAATTTTGTCTCTAATTAAGCAATAATGGTAAAAATGTTATTAAAATTACCATATTGCCACTGTGACTGAATAAAAACAGTGCTTCGTACATTATTAAAAAAAATATTTATTTCAACCTCTAAGGAATCTTTTATATTTTGAAAATATTAACATGTATCCATTTATAAACCTGTTTACTTTATAATATTTTTTATATATCTGGTTTTTTATACCTAAAAATGGGGGTGGATTTAAATTCTCGAACTTAGTTTAACATATAATACTTTTCTTAACATATAAAGATGACCAAGTCCTAGCACCATGCTATCGTTTTCTATATTAAGGTTTTGGTAGAACAGTTTTAAATTTCATGTTTTAATACATTACATATTGCATATGGATGCCTATTGGGGTTCTATGGTGTGTATGGTCTGTATTTAACCCTTTTAATTTAGTTATTGTTACGACCGGGTAGACAACGTTTTCTTCATTAGCTTCGCTGTTCTTTCTGGTTTTTATTAGTTTCTTTATTATTTTCTTATTCACAAAATCTAGTTTGAACAATAATAACAGAATCATCTACATAAATAACATATATTAACTTTAAGGAACTCAAACAAGTGGATAAGTAAATTACGGGGAACCTTGTAATTATGTTTGTTGTTGCCAATGATGAAACGTTATTCAAACTTTCCCACTTCTAATTCCTAGAATTTGGTAATGACCTTTGTAATCTCTCGAGTACACATGTTTGGAAACACTGCGCTTTTCCAGTAATAATTCACAGATAAATTATTGAAGTATATTATGTGTTCCTGGATTAATTCAGCTCATTATTTAATATAATATTTATTACAATTGGTTATTAAAAAACTTTTATTCGCTACTTCTTGAAAGATTGACGTGTTTTGTGATGTGTTCTGGCCACAACCGTCGCAACGTCTACAAGCCACTAATCTAATTGGATCTGTGTTGTTGTTGGGTGGGCCAACATTGACCTGATTAACTTCCGTTATAAACCACTCCAATAAACAACCGCGACTGCTTCAATGCCCAATACTCCGTCTGGAAACCATTTACTCACATACATTCTTAACTGCCATTTTACAGAAGTGGTCAGCTCGCATTGCTATATTTTTGAAACATAATTTATTTTTTATTGACTGCGGTTAAAACAAATTCATAAAGATCTTTTATGCGTCCAAAGGCACTAAGACATTATAAGATACACTTAAGGTGATGACTTTATTTAAATACAACTTGTCAATTTCGTGTTAGCTGGTTTCGATAAAATTTAAAGCTTTAGGGCCTTATATATAAAATGAATTGTCCAAACAATGCAGAAGATTAAATATAATGATACTGTTTATTCGAATAACAACTGTTCATCTCCTCAGCAAGTTGAACTGGGAAGAATCGTTGTAAATTTCAAGTGAAGCATACATCAAGTGTATGCAGTTTTAAATTGATAAGTTGAAACACAAATACAATACTCTATTATCATGCAAGATTAAGAGTAAGTGATCATATGTATATAAAACCTTGTAAAGGTTAGGAAATTTGAAGTTTCCATCAGGATGTGCACACTTATGCATAAAAAGAACTATAAATGTATACAAAGTGGCTACCAGGACTATACCCTGATGAACTGTAAAATATGTGGACTACACTTACACTAAACCAAAAACATATAATCAGCCAAGTTGAGAGAATCGAAGTTGACTCGTTATAGAGTTGTGCCAAACTGTTGTGGCTGTGTTCTGTATAGCCAGAGAGCAGAGTTTAGCAACCTGTAAGTTGGCTATAAAGCTATTCAAGCGTAGATCAACACGTACCACCAAGTTCTAGACTACAAGCAAACCGTAACTGAGTGATGTGAGTTCCCTTACGACACAATTATATAAGTTGTAGAGAGATGAGCTTCATTATTTGAGGTAAATTAATTCCTCAATTCAGGATAATAATGTTTCTTTCTTTTAGGTCATCAACAGAGAATCTGATACCTCGACCTCTACATAAATGATTTTTTTCGTGATTTTAAATGAGGTAAACATACGGTACTAATTTGTATATTTCTTCAAAAATATACGTAAAGATTTAAATCTATTTAATGAAATACAATACAAAAGATTTAATTATGTTACTGGTAAATACACACGCATATAGTTGTCAAACTGCTGTTTAAACATGTTTCCAAACTATGGGTATGATTAGGAAAAAGTGGAGAGAAATAGTTAGCTTCAAATATGAAGGAACGTTTCATTTTCAGCGATTCTTTTTTCTTGCTACCATCATTTATGTTAAATATGCCAAGAAATATTTCGCTTTTTATGTTAGCGTTCCGATTGATGACAATTGAGATGGCAAAATGTATATGCTTATGTGCTTGGATATGTTTTGAGTTGCAGTTTCGGTGTGAGTTGTGTGAGCTTTAGATAAATTGGAATCTAGTCTAGAGTAGGCAAAAGGGTAGAGTATATAAATTGTGATCAATTAATTTATAAAATGCTGTTATCAATGTAATTCAAATATCACTGGATATTGTCTCCTATACGAAGGCTCTAATCACAGCTGTGAACAGAACACTACGCTAAGTGAAAATTTTATTTCAAAGACCATGATCAAATAGAGTAATGCTACATAATAATTTAAATTCCTTAATACTTTCTTTCGATTGTTACCTACATTATATTTAGAAGGACTGGAATAAGAGTTAAGTGGTTTTAATATAATTTTAGAAAACTTTTCCAAAATTTGGTGCAGCATTCAAAAATGCCGAAATAGGCTAACTAAATAAATTTTAATTTCCTAAGTTAAAGTTATTTTTGTAACTATTTAGTTCTATAATTTTATTCCAAGTGCTTTAAGCCTATTTAATTTTAATAAAGCGTGTATAATAATGTGCAGGTACTATTATATTAAATCTTAGAGGAACACACTTTATCACCGTATCCACAACTCTAGACAAGAAATATATAACTGAGAGTAACTCTCAGTGGATAAACACAAAATGTAATATTTAGCAAAACAAGTAAATTATCTAGCTGGGAGTAACTCTCTGTGGATAATCATTTAACAAAACAAGTCAATTGTTGCAATTACCAATGTAATCCTCGACTAAACTGAGGGATAAAGACGTTTGTAGAAGATACGTAGTAACGCTAAGCCAACTCAGTCTTAAATAGGGTATTATCGTTATTAGTAGTAAGCTAGTACTTACACAAACAGTTCCTTCATACATAGATATCGCTTTAATGATATTATGGAATTATTATTTTCACTGAGCGAAAGGGATCTAAAATATTTGTAATAAAATTTTTTTGTTATAGTTTATGAAATAATACTATAAATATTGTATTTGTATAAAAAATCTCACTGTTTCATCTATGCATTATAATAATGTTTTGTAATAATGGAAAGTATCTGTGAATACACTTGCTGAAATTTTAAAGCCTTGGAGATGTGCCTGAAATCCATGGCAGGTAATATACAAGAATGCCTCAACCTTGAGTTCCAGCTTACACAATCTTAGAGAGATTTATCCAACATGAAAATGAATATACCATTAGAAACTTTGGGGGGATATATTGCCCCTTGCATAGCGTTTCTGCTATTATTCGTGGTGTATTTAGAATACGAAAACCAGTAGAAGCCTCATCAGGAAAGCCAAAGCTAAAAGGTTTAAGTAATTAAGTCATAGTTTATGAGCAGAATAGAGATTGAAAATTTTTCAAGATAAAGTTATACTAAATATAACACTCAACGTGATTAACTTCACATGGTCTCATACCTGCCTGACTGATAGCTATCGCTGATAGCTGTATGGATCCAACAGCGATTACAAAGGTGTTATTTATTAGACTGAATAAGTGTAATCCTAACTGTTTAAATATTTAAATTTATGTTGGGTTTCTACACATAACGTTTTATAAAACTCTTAATCTGCAGAATGACATGGTTATATAGAATTTATAAGGTAAAGAAAAAATCGGTTATGTTAATATTTGTTGAGATCACTTATAACCGTTATCAGGGAAGCTTACATCCACTCCGGAAATAAATATTTTTTAAGGTCTTTAAGGATACAGTAACTATTCCGTTACTAGAAGCTTAGCCAAGAATCTTGTGATCCGGTGGAGATCTCACGATAATCTCCTTACTGTGGGCCATTTCAAGAAACACATCTCACTCTTAATTCTTTTATATTACACTTTGAGGGCTTTAAAAGTTTTCTTAATTTAAGATTGTTTACAGAACCCACAGGGGTTGAGATGAAGTCGCAGACCCCAGGAGAACTTTTTTGTTTTTTAACTTACCTATGTCCTTCAGCGATTAAATGGAAATTCTACTAGGGCTCCAGGAATTACTTGAACCATAAGAAAATTGCAAGGGCAGAAAGTAGAAACTTTTTGACTAAAATTAGCTTCCCAGGCCAAGTATGCATAACGTTTTATATCGTGGCTAAAAGTAATTTTTCAATAGCGTACGGAACATAATTAAACTAAAGCAGAAATCCCTATTCACGTCATAAATTTTAAATAAGAGCCACTGAAAATTTAGTTTAACTTTTAGAATATCTTAGCTATGAATTGTAATACAGTATTCACCTTAGACATATCGACTTTCAATCAAAAATTATATTACATCGTAAGTGTTTCAGATTTTTCCACTGAGGTCTAAAATAATTCGTGTTACTGAGATTATTGGAGCCGAGAGATTATGTTATTCAAATATTACGTAATGTTGAAAAAGGTTTTTGCATTTCATTCTTACTCATAAAGACTATTCTTCTCTCTGACTTTAGGGTCACTAAGTATCGCTCTTTAAACTTAAAGTCCAATACATTGAATAACGGTACCCTAAGACGTACCCTTGATTAAATAATAAAAAGCATGCAAAGCGCGGGTAACTGCTAGTTGAAAATAAAACAGAGTACAGTATTTCGTTAATTATACTAAACAACATTGATGTAGGATAAGGTACAGTATTGTTTTTTTTTACTTTACACAGAAAGCACATTTTCGGCTGAATACCTGAAATTGTATCTTACCAGTGTGTTTTAATTTTAAACCCATACATCTTAAGATCTATTGAATCCATTGGGTTCACGGGGACTGAATGAGATTCTCCTCCCGTTCTTTGTGAAGAAATTGCTTCAATCAACAGTAAAGTTTCAATTTCACTTCAATTCCCATTTTGTGTATCGGCAACTTGAAATTCACTGATCAAGAGGAAAATGTTTGGGGGATTGTAGCTTTGTACGCAGACAATATCGTGCCCTGGTCACGTGACTACGAAAATATTATTTATATCCCTACATCAGAGACGTGACCTAATTACTAGGACTCTAACTGTTTATATTCTAGAACTAGTTTTATAATATAAGGAGCATAATTTTGTATAAATATAACATTATATTTACGATGATTCATATATTTAGGCAACCATAACTGCCTATACATCTAAAAAATACTATAATTTATATTTACCCTCTAAATGCTAACCTTTTATCTCTTTAAATATTCTCTGATTCAAACATACAACCTGCACATATACTAGTGTTACTGAATTACGAGTACTGTACAATACTGTAGAAAGCAATAATTAATAAATACAATAATATATCCTTAAATGAATAATAGTATCTCTGATAAAAATTAACTGCCATCCCTTTTTACCCGTACGTACCTAAATTAATCCATAATCGTTGTACGGCCACACAAACTGCCTTATTTTTACTAAAAACTAATTTAAATAGTAATTTTTTTGTAGGTTTCATACTTACACAACTACGTTATATTTCAGATATTTCAAGTTGTATAGTTAGGTTATCAACATGGAATATATTACTGTTGGTATTATTATATACATTAGATATGTTAACAGATCATATTATTGAACTAAATCTAATTAAAGCTGTATTATAGTCTAGAAGCCAATAACTAATATTTTGTTCTGCATAGGCAAACATGCTCGTTTTGCCTTAATATTCTTCATGGAATAGAAATTGATAGCCTGGCACAATGGTTTAGACGGATGTTTAATTGAGAGAGCATTAAGAAGAGTTAAAAATTAAAATGTTCTCCTTTTGATAAAAATAAATAATGTTTTATACGTTTCTTGATAGGAAGTCAGACTTTCATCTGTCCTTTTTTCACACCAATAACAGTTATATCATCGTCATACAACCATGTAAGGAGACTTAAAATCACAAGTTTAAGTATCTATATAAGGTTAGCTGGTCGGCTTTAACATTTATATACGTGTCTGATTATTAACAATTCTGATACAGGAGCATAAGGGGAGTTCATATACAGATTATATTTGTTGATTATTTTACTTTTTTAAACCTCACAATAACAAGTTTTGTTTCTTTATAACTGAAAATAGAACCCTTAGATGAAACTAATATTAAATTTAGATACATTTTAAACTAATAGTAGGTAAGAAAGTGCCGATTCTAGCGCAATTTCGGAGCCAACAGTAAATCAATAGAAATTCCTGTTTAAAGGACAATAAACGAATCTGTAAAATTAAACAGTAAATCACGAATGAAAAATTAACCGAATCTATAGCTGTTTGCTTCTACTTTCTTGAGCTGTCTAGTCAAATCAATCTATTTGAAATGTCTGCTACGAATAAACGAAAAATCTTCTATTCTACAAAAATTGATAGTAACACAGTCTTTAATCTTTAATTGTCTTCTTTCCAGTAACAACCAAGTGTGTAATCTTTATTTAATCTTTTTTTCATCCAAAACAGTCAAAAATCTGTTCGGTAAGTGTACTTTATAATCTTCCAACTCGGCAAATTATTGTCATACCAAATTTATCTTTTATTTTCTCCAGATTCAAAATTTTGTATTTCTTATATTCTTCTAATTCATTCAACTTCTTATATTCTTTAAATCTTAGCTCACCAACTTCATTTAATTCCTTTAGTAGCTCCATATACATAGGAAAAAATTTGAGTGTGTCAAGTTTCACTATTTAGTCAAATATCTTTTTATTAAGGAAAAGTTATCAACTTTTAAGCTTAAAGTTGGCAATAATTTGAGATAATTCAGTAAATAATCAAGGTTTTTTTAAGGTCCCTACACACTAGTATTAGAGTTTTTTTTGAAAAATCCTGAAAATATACTGAATTATCTCAAATTATTGCCAACTTTAAGCTTAAAAGGTAATAACTTTTCCTTAATAAAAAGATATTTTACTAAATAGTGAAACTAGACACACTCAAATTTTTTCTATATAAATGGAGCGCGATAAAATATCATGTCCGTTTCTGCAAAAAAGAAATTTTAAGAAAAAACTATGATCGACATTATGGCTCCAAAATCCATGCCAAAAACAAAGAAATTTACGAGAAAGAAATGAATTTTTTAAGACAATGGGCTAAAGAGAATCAAATCGATGGTCACGAAAAGATGTATAACATAGAAAAATTGCGTGAATTAAAGAGAAGCTTTAAGGAAGATAAAAAAGATCTCAATCTATTTAATGATGAAAAAATTCAATCAATCGCTGAAAAATTGTCCATTGAAACAAACGATAAAACTAAGTCAGAAATGATCGAAGAAATTGACAAAACTCTTAACGAAAAACCAAAAAAATATCATTGATGTAGAAGTTTTTATCCTCAATACACGGTCTTTTTCAAGCACTAAATTTTAACAAACTTGAACGACAATTCCATGTCAATTTACAAAATATCTATCAATTATGAGGCCAGAAAATTAAAAGTTTAATAGAAAAATTTCAAGAGAATGTTAAAAATATGAAGGGTTATCTCTCTTTGGAATGTGAATATGAAAGAACTTTAGTGAACGGTGAAACACAAACGTGCCCAATGTACTTTACTATAAAAGCAGATGAAATATTTGACGTAAACGACTTTATTACTAAGCAATTTAATAAATTAACACATCGAGAACAGAAAATCATCCAAATAGAGGTTCTGGATGGACATTTAAAAGCTGCATACAACTAGTTTTGAGCCTTAACAAACACGAAATGATGAATGCCGGATCGGTATATTGATTTACCCAAAGAAAATCAAAGATAAGAAAGCTTGTATAAATATAAAAAATAAAGATGACTATTGGCTTTATTTATTCTATCCGATGCGCTATTGAAAAACCTGAATGAGACTGCGAAAGATCAAAACAATATGAAAAATTTGTAAATGACGAGATATTTTCGGGCTTTGAGTATCCAATGTCTTTAAAAGATATACAGTTATTTGAAAAAACGAAGTTACAATTCCAAGTAATAAGTATCCTAAAATGTCTATCATTGTCTACAGTTTTGATGAAAATATTAAGGTTGTTCCGTTACAAATTTCTGAAAAATTTGATGCTGAGTTAAAAATTGACTTATTGTATTTTAAACAAGATGATTAATTCCATTATGCTTTGATAACAGATTTAAGTAGATTAGCGAGTTCTCAATTATTAAAAAATGCTCACAAGATGTTCTTGTGTCGAAGATGTTTAAGCCATTTTTACAAATCTGGAGATTTTAACAGATCATTTAAAAATTTGTAAAAAATCATGAAGTTTGCAAGCCAATTATGCCGTTTCCTGGTGAAACAACTAAATTTACTAATAATCAAAAGTAATTTACTCATCCGTACGTAATTTATATGGACTTTGAGAGCATATTAGAAAAAAATTCCGACATGCAAGAACAATCCTCAAAGATCGACTACAACCAAGATTCAGAAGCACATTCCTTATGGTTTTTACTCTATATTTAGTGTCGAATGTGACCAATCGCATGTATAAACCGATATGTTATCGAGCCAAAAATGAAGAAGATTTGCCAAATGTTCCTACAAAATTGTTTGAAGAGCTCAATAAAATATCAAAATGCATAGCTACAAAATATAATTCTAAGAACAAAAAACCTTGTGAAATTGACCGAAGAAGAAGAAATTTCGTATCAAAATTCTAACATATGCCATATTTGTGAATGGTCTGCTTATGATGTTGAGTCAATTCAATATGGTTTTTACTCCTAATAATTGGAAAGATAAGAGTTATAATAAAAGTACGAGATCATTGTCATTTAACAGGTAAATTTAGAGGTTCAGCTCATTTATCTTGTAACTTGAATCTCAAATTTCCCCAGAACATCCCAGTTTTTCTGTCACAATATGAGTAACTACGATTACCCATTTGTACATAAAAGAATTGGCAAAACGGTATGGTAATGTTGATTTGATTTGCAAACAACGATGAACGATATATAAAATTATTCAGTAAATTCTGGATATGGCTATGAGTTTGAAAATGATAAGCCTAGAAAGTTTGTTAAGTTTTCATTCGTAGATACGTTCAGATTTATGGCATCATCTATAGAAAAATTAGCTAAAAAATCTAAAGAAAGAAGACTTCAAACATACAAATCATTTTATACAAGATGGGCGAATATTGAACGCAATTCTAGAAAGACAACCAAATGACGAAGAAGAAATCTTTAAAATTCTATCTGGAAAAGGCATATTTCCCTATTGAATGTATCGATAGTATTGAAAAACTTGATTACACAGAAGAGCTGAAAATTCAAGATTTCTATTCACTTTTGACAGATGAGAGCATATCTAAGAAAGATTATTCAACACTACTTGAGCGTTTGGAACAAATTAAAGGAGAAAAACCTTGTAAAATTACTCTGATTTGTACAATATCCAAGATGTACTATTGCTCGCTGATATATTTGAAAATTTCAGAAACATTTGTCTAAATTGTTACAAACTTGATCCAGCTCAATATCTAACTGCTCCAAGTCTCGCATGGGACGCTATGTTAAAATTAACGAAAATAGAATTACAATTGATTAGTGATTATAATATATAATTAATGATTGAAAAAGGTATTCGTGGAGGTATTTCTCATGTATTAAGCGATATGTGAAAGCAAATAACAAATATTTGAAAGATTTCCATAAGACAAAGCCCGAAAACTATTTACTTTACGTCGATGCAAACAACCTTTATGGTTATGGTCTTATGCAAAATTTACCATATGGTGATATCAAGTGGATGAATCCTAAAACATATACAAAAGAAGAGTGGCAAGAAACAATTTTAGAACTCACTGGCGACGAAGATTATGGCTATATTCTCGAAGTTGATCTAGGATATCCAACAAATTTACATGAACATCACAAGGATTTACCTCTTGCTCCCGAAAATTACAACAACAAACTTTACTAGATAAAACTGAATACGTTGTTCATTCAAGAAATTTGAAATTTTACCTCGAACAAGGGATGGTGTTGAAACATGTGAATAGAGTTATAGCATTCAATCAGAAGCCTTTTATGAAAAAGTACATTGATTTTAACACAAACATGAGAACCAAAGCTACAAGTGACTTTGAGAAAGATTTTTACAAGCTGATGAACAACTCTGTTTTTGGAAAATCTATGGAAAATGTGCGAAATAGATGCGATATCAAACTAGGAAATGAAGAATTTTCAATGAAACAGGCCAAGAAAACAAATTTCAAATGCATTAATATCTTTGACGACAACTGTATAGCGAGTCACATGTACAAACAAAAGGTTAAATTTAACAAACCGATCTACATAGGATTTTCAGTTCTTGACCTATCAAAATTGTTAATGTATGAGTTTTATTACGCTAAATTAAAGAAGTTTGACCCAGATTTCAATCTGTGTTACATGGATACAGACAGTTATTTCCTAGAATTGAAACGAGATCCTTTTAAAATTATTAAAGAAAATATAGATGACTTTGATACAAGTGATTATCCAAAAGATCACGAATGTTTCACTACTAAAAATAAGAAGGTAATAGGGAAATTCAAAGATGAGTTAAATAGCAAAGTTTTAGAAGAATTTTGTGGATTGAGATCGAAAATGTACTCGTACAAATATCTAGACAAAAATCCAGTAAGATGTACAGAAATTAAGAGAAGCGTTGTAAATAAAACAATAAATATCGAAAACTTTGAAGAAATGTTTTGTTTGAAGATAAAGAAGAATTTAGGGAGATGAACAGTAATCAAAAGCTACAAACATGAGTTGTACACAGTTACCATAAACAAGCTGGCACTGAACGCTAAAGATGATAAGAGAATTGTCCTAGAAAAATAAGATTGATTACAGTACCGTATGGATATAAAGGCGAAATTAAAACAGATATTTTAGAAGAGTTAAACAAAGTTGGAAACTTTGATATATAAATGGAAGATGATTTAATTCACTGCCACAAATGTAAGAAAAAATATAGATTCTAAAATTGTTTCAAACTCAAAACGGATTGGTATAGAATTGCAGCAAATTTTTCAAAATGTAAGACAAATAAGAGTAAATTTGTAAAGAATCCTTATGAAAAACAAGTAAAGAAAGATTTGAAGAATAAAGAAGAGATAGAAATTGAAGCTAGAGAAATTCATGCACCAGTACGAAAAAAGTTTAAAAAGAGAAAAATTATAACTTTAGGAATTGAAGATTTATGGGCAGCAGATTTAGTAATACAGTAATGTCTAACTATTCAGATCAAAATGATGGATTTAAGTCTATGTTAAATTTTATTGATACTTTCTCAAAATATGCTTGGTCAAGAGCTATCAAAAGAAAAAACGGCAAGGATGTTTCAAAAGCTTTCGAAGATATAGTAAAAGATGCCATAAGGATCAATCACAAACCTCCTAACCTACTTCATACAGATAAGGGTTTAGAGGTTAAAAATAAAGAATTTAATGATGTTTTGAGAAAATACAACATTAAGATTTATCATACTGAAAACGAAGAGAAATCAAGTATTGTAGAGAGATATAACAGAACTCAAAATGAGAGAACGAAAGTAATTTTTGAGATTAATAAAAACTTTTAATGGATCGATATTCTTCAAAAAATCGTAAACAAATTATAACGATACAGTTCACAGTACAATCAAGACGAAACCAAAAGATGTGGATAAGGATGCAGAAAAGGAGTTATTAGAGACGGTGTTTTAAGGTATGTTCCACCAGAAATTCACACGAAAACTAAATTTAAAGTCAATGATCATGTAAGAATTGTTAGTAAAAAACAAACATTTTCAAACAAATATAAGAACAATTGGTCAAGAGAAATCTTTGTGATTTATCAAATTAATAACACAGATCCTGTAACTTATAGTATAAAAGATTTTAAATAATGAAGAAAATAACGCGGAAAGTTTTATGAATATGAATTGAGAAAGTCAAAGCTGTAATTTTTTCTATATAAATGGAGTCCCAAAAAAGAAAGTGAACAATTTGTCAAGAATATAAAGATTTTGAATAATTTCATAAAAATAAGACTAAAAAAGGAGGAATAGGGTCTATGTGTAAAGATTGTCGTAGTAAATACAACAGAGAATTATACGATAAAATAGAAAAATTACGTTAGAAGAGAAAAAATGTTGCGTTTGTAAAGAAATTAAGGATATTTCTGAATTTAAATAACTGGCATTATAGTAAAGATAAAAAACATACATATTGTAAAGATTGTGCTATAGGAATTATTAGAAAAAGTCAAAAGAAACCGACTCTTTGCGAGTGTGGACGAATCATTCAATGGTTACCTTATCTTCAAAAACATTTACAGACAAAATATCATAATTCGAGAGTTTTAATAAAATTTTGTAACATTTTCATCGTGTAATAATTTTTTCTATATAAATGGAGTCTCAAAAGAAATGTACAAAGTGTCATAGAATTTTATAAGGAAAAGAATAGAAAAGACTGTTATTGTAAGGATTGTGATAAAATATATGATAAAATGGACAAATTTACTTTAAAAGAGAAAAGTGTTACTTTTGTAAAGAAATTAAAAATATTTCAGAATTTAATAACTGGCAGTATAGTAAATATAGAAAAGATGCTTTTTGCATAGATTGTGCTAAAAAAAATTTCAGCGAAAGTTATAAAAACGAAACGCCTTGTGAATATGAAAAGAAAATTCTACAATGGTTACCTAGTTTATGCTAAACATTTACAAACAAAATATAAATAAATCGAGAGTTTTTAGTAAAATTTAGAAACATTTTCATCGTGTAATTTAGATATTCTATAAATCAGTCGAGATTCTGCCATATTTGTAGTAAAATGATTTCCGTTGTATGAAATATTCAAAGATTCTTTCATTTGGTTGTATAGATTTATACTATTTGGATCTCCCATGTCTAAATAAAATTTCCATTTCTGGGTAATCAATTTCAAGTTCTTTCAATCTTTTCGGTATTTCTCTCTTTTGAGCTCTGATAACGTAATAAGGATATTCCCACATGTGATTCTTCTTAATTAATACAAAAAACATAGTGTTTTTTTCTTATCAAAATCTTTACAAACAAGGTCTGGTTTCATTAAGTCAATTTTTTACACTTTGTTTTTGCGATTATTTCCGTTTTTATTTCATCTTTAATTTGCAAGTGTTTTAGTTCATCTTTTAATTGCTTATTTTCTGTTTTTAAGTTTGTACTAACCAAATTTTTCTAATGGAGGGTAAAACCTCTTTTGTAACCCACTTTTTAAACAATTTCGATTCTGGCTTATTAGATCTCAAAATTAAAGAATATAAACCAGATTTCATTAAACGAAAATAGTATGTTTTTGAATATTTTCTCGGGGTCTATGGGATAGACTCCTGTAATTTATACATTCAAAAGTTGTTTTATCGTCATTATCGACATTATTTATGATAGCTTGCCTCCTGTTTTCATATTCTAAAATTTCTGCAACATCTTTTGCTTTGAACCAAATTTCGTTATTTTCATCAACAATCGTAAAAATTTCTGTATTATTGAATTTGAGTTGATTATTTATTAGATCTACAACTGTCTCCATTTAGATAGACAAGAAATTTAACTAGTAATTTTTATTTTGAGAATAAAGCCCAGATTCATTAATAAAAACAGTGTGTTTTTTTGAAAGTTTGAAGGCGGGGGCGAATCACCCCTACATTCAGAATGTATGTTTTCGAAGCTTTTTTATATTTTGGGGTCCATTTTAATCCTTTTTCAATCTAAAATATATTGTTGTTTTACTCTCATTATTTAAGAAATTTCCCTCAGAGTCTTGTATAGTTAGAACGATTTTTTGAATTCTTTTAATATTTTTTTCTAATTAGAATATAATTGATTTCATTCGGTTTTTCACTGATTTTTTTATCCATAAGCAACATTTGGAAAAAAAGTGTACAAAATTTTCAGATTCTTTGTGTAAATGTTCGGTATGATTTTCAAAACCTAGGTTCA